>NC_091951.1:78135504-78435504 GCF_031021105.1 Erythrolamprus reginae
GAATGAGGCGTTCCCTATTCAAGTCTCATTTTAAGAGGGGTGTGTGTCCCTCGATTGCAAAAAAAAAAAAAAGGCCAGGGAGCTGGGGGGGGGTGTTGTATCCCAAAATACTTTATATTCATAATAAAGGAGGGATAAATCTTTTCAGGAAGGCGGGGCAGGAGAAGGCGGAGGGTGGTGGTGGATTTTGACGAAGAATAATAATACAGGAGGTGGGTTACAAAATTAAAAAGGGGGGGAGAGAGAGAAATTAAAAAGGCAGAGAAAGCAATAGCAAGTGGGGGAGAGAGAAGAAACCGCCTCTTTTGCTGGCCTTTCTGTCCGCCTTTATGATGTAGTCCGGAGGGGGAAAGGGCCCCCTTGATAGGCTACAGATAAGGCTTATCAGGCCGAAACAGCCCCGAACCTAAGAAACTGGTGTCATTACCGACCTCGCTTCTCGCGGATGAGATACGCATCCAGATTTATCCAAGTTCTGTTTTAAAGTCACACACACACAGGCACACGCGTTTGAGATTTCAGGTACCGGAATACTTTTACGCGGAGGCCAGAATATTTTCTCAACGGGAGAGGGTAAAACATAACATGAATCCTGGGCTTATTTGCAAAACTGGGAAGGGGGGATTTCTTCAGCCACGGCGGGACTTGAACCCGCGGGACCTGCGAGATAGACCTTTGCTGGCCGTGGGAATCGGGGAGGGGTAGTATGCAGCACCCCCTCTTTTCTTCTCTCTGTAGACACAGGCCGCCAATAATCAGCGTAGCCATAGACGCCGTCGTCCTTACCATCCCCATTATTTGGGTTTTCCGGAAGGGTGGCGGGGCCTCTAGGAAACACCCCCGATTTCCTAACCACCCGACTTTCCTTCCCCATTTTTCTCACTTTATCCCTTCCCCCACCCCACCCCCAAATCTCCGGTATAGGCTCCTTCCTTCCTTCCCCTCCTCCTCTTCCTCTACCTCTTCCTCTTCTCCTTCTCCTTCTCTTCCTCTTCTTCTTCCTTTTCTTCCTCTCCTCCTCCTCCTCTTCCTTCTTTATCTTCTTTTTCCCCTCCCTTCTCTCTCCTCCCTTCTCTCTCCTCCCTTCTCTCCTCTCTCCTCTCTTTTCTCTTCTCTCTTCTCGGTTGTCCTGGATGGATTTGGCGCCGGGATCAAATTCAGAAAACAGAACAGAACAAACAAATAAACAAAACCGGGGCAGAGACCAGAGAGAGGGGGGGGGGGGAGGAAACGCTCTTTCTAGCCGTTTCTTATTTTTTTTCGCGGAGGAAACAATCACATTCCACATTGGGGGGGGGGTGATATAATGCATAAGAATTTTGCTTTAAGAATTTTTTTTCTTCCTGCCTTTCTGTCTTTTCTCGCGCTATTGTGCTATTTTAAAGGCAGTCTAATCTTTTCAGCCTTATTTTGTTTCTGTTTAAATAACGATTTAGGTATATATACAGTATATATATATATACACGGAGAGAGAGACACACACACGGGTTTGCATGCACGTGTGTATGTGTGTGTGTATACTGTATATATAAATATAACACACACACACAAAAATACATAGAAAAAGGCTCCCCGAAGCCTGGCGAATCTGAGCTCAGCAGCTCCCGAGTTTCTCCCACCCCCCCGATTATTACTCTCCAGGAGTAATTTTTCATCTCTGCTAGCTAATCTTTGTTCCCGGTGAAGATAATGAATAGTCCAATCCTTATCTCCGGGGCTCCTGGAGGCTGCGGGAGAATGGGGTTGAGCGGGGTTGGAAATTGGTTCCAAAGTGCTGCTGAATAAATGCTGCTTCTTATCTCTCGCCTCCAGATTATCGGGACCCTTTCAAAAGTCGCACGACAAATACAGCCGCCGCATCTAATGCATCATTTACCAGAGCAGATCCCGGCGCGTTTGATCGGCAGATAGGCGGGAGGGCGGGCACCAGGGAAGAGGGGATGATGATGATGATGATGATGATGATGATGATGATGATGATGATGATGATGATGATGATGATAATAATAATAATAATAATAATAATAGTAATAGTAATGGTAATAATAATATGATGAGATGTGTGTGTGTATCTCACATGTTTTTTACTGAATTTGTTTTTGACAGAAAAAATATATATACATATATATATGTAATGATGATGATAACAACAATACATGAATAATACCAATACTACTACTACTACTACTAATAATAATAATAATATTAATAATAATAATATGATGATGATGACGACGACGACGACGACAATACAGTAATACTAATAATAATAATAATGTGTGTGTATATACATTTATTTACATGTATTTATATACATTTATATATATATATAAATGATGATGATAACAATAATATAGGAATAATAATAATAGCAATAATAATACAGGAATAATAATAATAATAACAACACCTACTACTACTACTACTACTACTACTACTACTACTACTACTACTACAATAAACAGCAACAGCACTAACAGAAGGAGGAGGAGGACGGTATCCTTCTAGTGAGCTTCCTTGCTTTTATTAATAGTGGGGGGGCGGGTCGCCCTTTCCAGGGATAGCCAAATATTAGGCTTTTTTTGTGTGTGTTTGGTGGTGGGTGGGAATGTTCCAACTAGCGAAGTGAGCCTCCTGAGAAACTCTCCATCTCTATCGCCCCTCCGAACGAAGTTAGGCACTGGTTAGGATCGAAAGAGGGGCGGGGGGTCCTAGTTAAAAGCAGGGGGCATCGAAGGGGTCCCGAGAAAAGGGAGGAACCAGATGTCGGGGGACTACTCGCCTGCCTGCCCCACCGAAAATTTCGTGGGGGGGAGCGAGAAGAGCTCTTGGGAGACCCTCAAAAGGCTCGGGGGGGGAGCAGTTGGAGGGGGCTGTTTGCTAGGGGCCAAAGCCACGGCGGAGAAAATGGGTAAGAGGAAGGCTGGCCGAGGTTCTTCGTTTTCGGGAAAGGGACGCCAAGCTGTAGGTTGACCTCAGAAGCTTTGGTCTTACTCCCAAAGGGAAGCAAGCGAGGGGTCCTCGCAGAGATTTGGAGAAAAGGCTCGGCTTAAGTTTCCGGTATTCTCGCAACCGATTGGAGCTGGCGAGACTCCGAAGTTTTCCGCTGCTTCTCTGCCGTCCTCCCGCCTTGGCCAACCTGAGCATCGAGTCAATCTGGCAGAGCAGCCCCACAGTCTTTGAAGAGCAACTAAGACCTTTAAAAGGCCTGGGGACAAAAACACAAGAAGAACCACTGCAGGGTTTGAGCTTTGCTGGTCTATAGAAAAGAAGGACTAAGGGATGGGACGTGGTAGTAGTGTTCCAGTATCTGAGGAGTTGCCACAAAGAATAGCAATAGCCATAACATTCAGGCTTATATACCACTTCACAGTGCTTTGCACCCCTCTCTAAACGGTTTACAGAATCAGCCTATTGCCCCCAACAATCTGGATCCTCATTTTACCCACCTCGGAAGGATGGAAGGCTGAATCAACCTTGAGCCTACTGGGATTCGATCTGCCAAACTGCTGGCAGCTGGTAGATAATCAGGAGAAATAGCTTGTACTCTAACCACTGTACCATGGAGGTTCAACTTATTTTCCAGGGCATTAGAAAGCAAGACAAGAAACAAGGATGGAAACTAACTGAGGAAAGAAACAACATAAAACTAAGGAGAAACTTCCTAAGTGTGAGAACAATTGACAGTTTTTACAATTAACCAGTGGAACAACTTGCCTCTGAAGTTGTGGGTTGCTTCATCACTCTTCTCACTTTTTTTTAAAGAGGAGACTGGACAGCCACTTGTATGAAATGATATATAGGGTCCTTGCTTGGGCAGAGGGTCGGACTACTAGAAAACCTGCAAGGTCCTTCCACCTATAATCTGGTTGGTTGATTGATTGGATTGATTGGATGGAATGATTTGGTGAGGAATCAGGACCTAGCCTTTTGGGGTTGAAGGAAAAAATTCCCCATTGGGTAGCTCAGAAAAGATCTGACCATCTCCTGGACCACAAACCACATCACAGTAGAGAAGATTGAGAAGCAAGATTGCGCCAGTGTCCTACTTTTCTCAGTTCAACAAGGTATGGTGGTTGTTTTTTAAGGAAGACTAGCTTCTCTTTACCATTAGAGTTAGGAAGAGAAAGCCCCACCTTCCACTCACTCACCCCCTTTGGGTTTCCAAACATTTCTTAAGAAAATGCATCACAAACACTTGAAATGCCTTTGTGTTTTCCCTGACCTCCCAGTTTCTTCTCCCATCTCCCCAGTCCTTGGAAGAGAAAACCTGTCCAGCCCCTTCTCAAGCCTGCCAGGCTGGATAAAAGTTCTGTAATTTGTCTCCTTCTCTCCACCAGAGTTTAATGAGCTCCCAGATAGATACTATTGATGGATACTATTGACATGCCCTGGTGGGAGAGTTGTCTTAAATGTGTGGCTTGTGTGAGTGAACTCCTCTTTAGCAAACAATCCTTTTTTGCCAGGGCTCTCCAACCTTGCCAACTTTAAGACTTATGGACTTCCACTCCCAGAATTCCTCAGCCAGTTGTAACAATTATATTAATTATGTATTATAAATTTAATCCACATATCCAATTATACACTGCTCAAAAAATTAAAGGGGACACTTAAGCAACACAACATAACTCCAAGTCAATCAAACTACTGTGAAATCAAACTGTCCACTTAGGAAGCAACACTGATTGACAATCCATCTCACATGCTGTTGTGCACATTCAACTTTGTACAGAACGAAGTATTCCTTGAGAATATTTCATTCATTGGGATCTAGGATGTGTTGTTTGAGTGTTCCCTTTATTTATTTTTTGAACAATATATAAATTATAAATTTAATCCACAATTGGTTGAGGAATTCTGGAAGTCCACAAGTCTTAAAGTTGCCAAGGTTGGAGTCCCCCTGCTTTATGCCTCCTCAATTCTTGTGCAAGGACTCTTACATTCAGAAATAAGGAATCCTGGTGTTTCTTGTTGGCCTTGGCACTAGGGTGACCTCAGGAGAAAGGGGAAAACGACAGGGACCCTGCTGATTTTTGGAGAAAGAAATATGCCCTGCCTAGCTCCAGAACAAGCCTTTCCAACTTGATTACTCTGATGGGTACTTTCCAAGCTATGACAGGACCCCAGAATCCTACTAGTTCCACGAAGATGTGAAGATTTGCCCTCAGAAGTTCTCCTCTGGATTCAGAGCAGAGTTCAACACACACACAAACACACACACAAACACACACAAACACACACACACAAACACAGAGAGAGAGAGAGAGAGAGAGAGAGAGAGAGAGAGAGAGAGAGAGAGAGAGAGAGAGAGAGAGAGAGAGCTTGAATAAACCTTCCACAACTTTAGGGCTATAGGAAAGAAGGGGTGTAAGTTACATCAAGTAGATCCTGCCCTGAAAAGCAAAACAGTGAAAATAATACTGCCATCATCTTGCTTTTGTGATGGAACATGCTGTGTTTCTTTATTTAATCCAGTTAGAAGAAACTGTAACCACTGGGGGGAAAGCAGAGCAAAAAAGGGTAATGGGGGTTTTTTTAATATAAAAAAGCCCCCCACTTTGGCTCCTAATAAAAGAGTTTTTGCAAATGTTCAACTTGTACATTTTTTTACAGCTACATTCACAGTTGTTCCCTCTAAAAATGGACCTGTGTTCGTTTATTAATAACCTAAACATTACATATTAAAGACCTATGAGTGACACAGGATGACAAAAAGCTGTATTTTTCCAATATACACAAGCACACATTTAATAACCTCCTATTGCATCTCAGCTAGGCCTTCTCCCTGATGGTTCCCATGGCAACGGAGATAAAAAAGCAGCCATTTTCCATATCTCTATGAAAGTCTATTATATTGCAGGATTAGTTCATCTTCTGCTAAGGTCAAACACAAAGTCATACAACCTGAAATATTTAGAATCCATGTACATTCATTTTTTTTTTGTAATGCCCTTTCATTTTCCACACAAGAGTAGGTTCTCCTGAGGTTTTTCTCCACAGAAAATGCAAAGCAAAGCATTAAAAATCATGATTAGCAGCTGATGAAAAGTTCATCTTAAATAAAACTATTGTTACATAGGTGGTGTGTTACCCATTTATCTCTATCAACAGCAATGATTTCCACTGATATTGAACATGTAATTGACTTTGGCCTGATTTGCAAGTGGGGAGCGCCACCTACCGGTTCCCTTTGGAGCGATAGTGACAGTTTGCTAACCAGGAATTCACTGGATTATGTTGTTGTTTTTGTTGTTGTTGTTGTTGTTGTTGTTGTTGTTGTTGTTGTTGTTATTGTTATTATTATTATTGTTTTATGGAGTGAAGGTTAAGGCTTTCACAAATTGATCTTGATTTATGGTAAGTTCCATTTTGATTTGACATGCTCTCTTTAAGGATGTTTCTTCAACTTCTGATTGTATTCCACTCTGGATTTCCTACTGGTCTCCCATCCAAGATACTAATTATGTCCCACAGTGCCTGGCTTTTCTCAGAATCAGTGAAGATGGGCTAAGAAATGCCACCTTAATATGTTGGCAGGAAAATTCAAATTTGAATATCCTAATTGTTTGTTACATTCAGGTTTCAGAACTGCAAATAATGCAAAACATCCAAATCAAATGTTAATAGATAACAACCATTGATAACTACCCTGGATGGCTGCTAAGAACTTGAAGTGCAGAATATAAATACTTGTATAAATAAACAAAGTATTTAAATATGTTAAAGGGTTAAATAAGGTTTAGGAGGGAAGTGTTTTTAATAGGAAAGTGAACACAAGAACAAGGGGACACAATCTGAAGTTAGTTGGGGGAAAGATCAAAAGCAACACGAGAAAATATTATTTCACTGAAAGAGTAGTAGATCCTTGGAATAAACTTCCAGCAGACGTGGTTGGTAAATCCACAGTAACTGAATTTAAACATGCCTGGGATAAACATATATCCATTGTAAGATAAAATACAGGAAATAGTATAAGGGCAGACTAGATGGACCATGAGGTCTTTTTCTGCCGTCAGTCTTCTATGTTTCTATGTATTTCTCTTGCCAAGACATGCCATCACCTTATCCAAGTTATTGGCAGGTGACTCTATGATATCTCCTTTCCTTTGGTTCCAAAGACCTCAGTTTTGGGGGGCGGGGGAGAGGATTGGATAATAACCTGATCCTGATTTGATTCTTTTAGAAAGCACATTCTGAATTATACTAGACCTATTCAAGAATCTTGGGAAGCTTCTGCCATTGTTGCTCTAAGTCTAATCTTGGGTATCCATCTCAAGGCCCATCCTTCCAGTCCCAAATGATCATCCAGATGGCCTGGGAGACCCCAATCTAAAGAGGTACGCAAGAGCACCCTTCTGTTTGTTATCCCCCCTCCTAACCATCCTAATCACTGAAAGGCACATAACTATCTATAGAAGAAACCACTGAGGACCATTCAGCAGCTTACCATTTTGAAATTTTCCAAGATTGGTGACTATCACTATTTATTTATTTATTCATTCATTCATTCATTCATTCATTCATTTATTTGATTTGTATGCCGCCCCTCTCCACAAACTCGAGTTGCCTCACAATAATAATAATAATAATAATATACAATGTAACAAATCTAATATTAAAAGAAAGTATCTAAAAACCCGTCTTATGGAAACAAGAGAGTCAGTCTAGTCAAACAAAGGGGACAGAAAGTTCTGGTCCTACCTCAAGCAGGGAAAGCCAGATGGGTGACTTTGGGTTCTTACTCAGCCCAACCAACATAACAGGTTTGTTGTCTTCAGAGAAAATAAGGCTATTGGATATGTTTGACTCCTTGAGTTATTTATAAAGTATTAAAGATGCGATATACATTTTTTAAAAGTTCACCATCGTACATCATTTATTAATTCCTGCATCTTCCTTCTCAGGAGCTCATGAAAGCCCTCCCACTTTCAACTTATCACCAGAGGAGATTTTGAGGCTCATTTTCTCATTTTGTACACACCGCTACCTGCTTAGCTTCCGCTGTGGTACTGAAGATATTGAATGTGCTTTGGGCCAATAGGAAGCCAAGAAATCTGTCCCTTGATGGTAGGACAGCTGCTGATTCTTCTATACTGCCTTTACATTGGCCCAGAACACAGTTAAGAAGATCCTTTCCAGTGGCTTCAGAGGCAATGCTTCAGCACATTATTTTATCCACTGGTTAGGGCTTCAGAGAGAATAACAATGAAAGAGCTTGCAAGCTAGTATGAGCTGGGAAAATCATTAACACCTGGTTAGGGCTAAAAAAAAAACATTCTGAGCAAGTATAGCAATGGGGGAAAAAACCTAAAAGTCTTAGGGCTTGGAAAACATTCTTCACAAAGAATAACAATGAAAGAACTTGCAAGCCAATAACAGCTGGAAACATTGTTAGCACCTGGTTAGAGCAAGTAGATTCAGAGCAAGTAGAGCAATAAAAAATTCCTACAAAAACAGGGTTTGAAAAACATTCTTCACAGAGAGTAACAATGAAAGGCCTTGCAAGGTGATAAGAGTTGGGAATGTCATTAGCACCTGGTTAGGGCTAAAAAGAAACATTCTGAGCAAGTCTTAGGGCTTGGAAAATATTCTTCACAAACAGTAACAGTGAAAGAACTGGCAAGCCGATAAGAGCTGGAAACATTGTTAGCACCTGGTTAGGGCTGGGATGAAACATTCAGAGCAAGTAGAGCAATTTTTAAAAACCCTACAAAAACAGGGTTTGGAAAACATTCTTCACAGAGAGTAACAATGAAAGGCTTTGCAAGGTGATAAGAGCTAGGAACATAATTAGGATCTGGTTAGGTCTGGAAAGAAACATTTGGAGCAAGTTAGAGCAATGAAAAAAAACACCTGCAAAGGCTTAGGGTTTGGAAAACATTCTTCACAGAGAGTAACAATGAAAGAACCTGCAAGGTAAGAGATGGGAAGATTGTTAGTTAGGGCTGGGTGAAAAAAGCTTTGAAAAAAGCTACATTCAGAGTATAAGATGCACCTGAATTTTCAGCCTCTTTTAGGAAGGAAAAAGGTGTGTCTTATACTCCAAAAATACAGTAATGTATTTTTACAGCCTCCACATCCTTGTATTGCTTAGGCAGGTTTTTGCTGGAGTATTGGCCTCTTCACATCCAAAGTTTTGAGGAGAACTATAATGTTCCACTTTCAAAACCTTTCATCCATTTTAAGAAGTCTAACCTTTAAATGTAGATTTGTACGCAAGGCCACATAGGTACACGACAGGATAGAGCCAGTCTCGGAAATGTGTGGGAGCTGCAGAAGTCAGTAGAAAGGATTGGCTGGAGTTTACATATTGTTGTAAGCCACTGTTTGTTTAATTGTGGTAGAACAGGAAGCTTGCTGTAATCATCCCTGCTGAAGCTATAAACACATGTATTTTCTTTTGGCTCAGTAGCTTCTGGTGGGAGACCATGCAAGGATCAGGCTGGCTGGCTGGAATTGAAGCTGTGTGTTAATTTCTAATCAATTGCAAAAGGACAATTCTGGAATAGTTTCCCTGCAACATGAAGACATCATAAAATTCAATTGAAGAAGAGCATGAGAGGCATTGGGTGATGAATTTAGCGATCCACTGCATCAGGATTTCACAGTTATTTAGAAACATAGAAACATAGAAGATGATGGCAGAAAAAGACCTCATGGTCCATGTAGTCTGCCCTTATACTATTTCCTGTATTTTATCTTAGGATGGATATATGTTTATCCCAGGCATGTTTAAATTCAGTTACTGTGGATTGACCAACCACGTCTGCTGGAAGTTTGTTCCAAGCATCTACTACTCCTTCAGTAAAATAATATTTTCTCATGTTGCTTCTGATCTTTCCCTCAACTAACCTCAGATTGTGTCCCCTTGTTCTCGTGTTCACTTTCCTTTTTTTTTTTTTTTGCAAATCTTTTTATTGTTTTATAGATACATATATCACAATTTGTTTATACAGTTTACAGGTCTTATCCAACTTTTTTACCGGTTACAGTTGTTATATGGATAATATTAACTTAATACTATGCAATGCAAAACAGGGTAAAAACATTCAAATGGTATTTTCATTTTTTTTTTTAAGGTTTGTACTGCTATTTTGTATAAGGTTATACAAATCTTTTCCTTTGAATCCACTCGTGCCAATTGTTCCACATGCTTTTAGTTTCGTTGATTCTGTTTCCCTTAAGTAGGTTTGTCAATTTATCCATTTCTGCACATGTATATATTTTTTCTATTATTAAATTTATATTGGGGGTCTGTTTGTTCTTCCATGTTTGCGCAATTGCAATTCTTGTAGCTGTATTTATGTGAGTCACTAAAAAAAGGGTTTGTTTCGAGTAAGATTTTTTCCAAATTCCGAGTAGCATCCCCTCCGGTGAGTACTCTATTTCCTCCTTCGTGATTTCCTTTAACCATTTGTAAATTGTTTCCCAAATTTTTTGGATTTTAGGGCAGGACCACCACATATGGAAGAAAGTTCCTTTTTCTTTATTGCATTTCCAACATACATTTTGTAGTGCTGGGTAAATTTTGGCAAGTCTTGCCGGTGGTAGATACCACCTGTAAAATAGTTTGTAATAGTTTTCTTTATAGGCTGATGATAGGGTGATTTTGGTTATTGTATTCCATGTTTTCTCCCATTCTGCTATATGGATTTTTCTTTGTAGGTTTTTCTCCCAGGCTACCATTGGATTTTTAATCATCTCTTTTTCTTTCTCGTGTTCTAGTAAAATCTGGTATAGTTTGGTTATCTGTTTTTCAGCGTTTCCTGTTAAGATCTTGTCTAGAGTTTGGGTGGAATTTGCTATACCTGGTATTTGTTTATCCTTATTATATCTTGATTTTATTTGCATATATGTCCACTCGTCCATCCTATAATTTTGTATTTCCAATTCTTGTTTAGTTTTAATTTCTCCATTTGGATGTAAAATATCTTTATATTTTATGGTCTTGGTAGGGTCTATTAAATTCGGATATACTATGGCTTCCATGGTAGATAGCCATCTAGGAATTTTGTTGTAAAATTTTCTTTTAATCTCATACCAGGTTCACTTTCCTATTAAAGCACTTTCCTCCTGGACCTTATTTAACCCTTTAACATATTTAAATGTTTCGATCATGTCCCCCCTTTCCCTTCTGTCCTCCAGACTATACAGATTGAGTTCATTAAGTCTTTCCTGATACGTTTTATGCTTAAGACCTTCCACCATTCTTGTAGCCCGTCTTTGGACCCGTTCAATTTTATCAATATCTTTTTGTAGGTGAGGTCTCCAGAACTGAACACAGTACTCCAAATGTGATTCACCATCGGGAGTGTTTTTAATTTTGTGTTTTTAGTTGAGGCATCTGAAGTAGCCATGAGTGAGATGACATTGATGGGATGCTACATTTTTGAATGGAAAATGTTTTTTTTTAAAAACAAAAGACAAAAAAACATGCCAGCTGTCAATTAACTGTCCAAAGCATTCCCACACAATGGATTTGAACCAAGAGGGCCTAAATAATCCGGCACCAATATATTTGGCAGATCTCATGAGTTCTTTCTCCTTGCAGGAGAGTCAGATAGAGCTTTTACAGCCTCACTGGGACAAGCTACACATGAATGTGGCTCAGTTCTACGAAGAATTGTCTTCTTCATAGAACTCCCAGAAGGAGAGACAGGGAAACAACCTAAAGTGTTGAAGAGGACATCCCTTGGCAAGACAGAACTCATCGTGGTTTTTCTTGATGGTATGGAAGGAGAGCCTGCTATTGTATTTTTTTCCTCCCTAAAAGAGGCTGTAAATTCAAGTGCATCTTATACTCTGAATGTAGCTTTTTTTAAAGCTTCCCCCACCCCCAGGCACCCTAATGAGGTGCTAAGGATCTTCTCAGCTTTTACCTTGCAGGTTCCTTTATTGTTACTCTTTGCAAGGAATGTTTTCCAAGCCCTAAGTCTTTGCAGGGTTTTTTCCATTGCTCTACATGCTCTGAATGTTTCTTTCCAGCCCTAACCAGGTGCTAATGATTTTACCAGTTCTTACTGACTTATAAGCTCTTTCATTGTTACTCTCTCTGAATAAGATTTTTTTTAAGCCTTAATCACAAAGAATAGAATAGAATAGAGTAGAGTAGAATAGAATTCTTCATTGTCCAAGTGTGATTGGACACACAAAGAATTTGTCTTCGCTGCATAAGTTCTCAGTGTAAATCAAAGATATAAGTGATGAATCAGGGGTGAAATTCAGCAGGTCCTGACAGGTTCTAGAGAATCAGTAGTGGAAATTTTGAGTAGTATAGAGCAGTGTTTCCCAACCTTGGCAATTTGAAGATATTTGGACTTCAACTCCCAGAATTCCCCAGCCAGCGAATGCTGGCTGGGGAATTCTGGGAGTTGAAGTCCAAATATCTTCAAGTTGCCAAGGTTGGGAAACACTGGTTTAGAGAACCACATATCACCTCTGACTGTTCCCAGAGTAAAGAAGGAATCTCTGGGCAGATTAAAAAACAGGTTAAAATATTATATGCAACAAAACAAAATAAATAAAAAAATATCAGTAATAATAAACCAGCAATACCAAATCACAACTGGGCTGGAATAGTCTTTCATTAGAAATTAAATTGTTGTCATGCTGTTACTTTTCCAAGGGCAGGAATCACACTTCCGGTACCTACAACGAAAAGCCCAATGAAATAAAACTGCCTTTATTTATTAATTTTTTCTAAAAATACACGAACTTTTAAATGTTACAATAAGTAAATTCTATTGTGTTGGAATAAATAGGTTGAGTGAAGAACATTTTACATTTTCGGCTCCAGGTGATTAGATTAGATTAGATTTATTGGATTTATATGCCGCCCCTCTCCGCAAACTCGGGGCGGCATATAAATCCAATAAATCTAATCTAATAAATCTAATCTAATCTCCGCAAACTCGGGGTGACTCTTAGGGCCACAGCTTTGTCCTTCTAAACCCAAACCCTAAAAACCTATTTTATATTTCTATGAGAAGACCAACAATAGCAATTATTGAGTCAGAAACTGTGCACAAGGAGGCCACGAATGCCATTTTCATGCAGACTTCTATTTTGAAGTACCTTTCTACATTAAGGACTGTCCAATGCAGTGGTTCTCAACCTGGGGGGTCAGGACCCTTTGGGGGCTCAAACTACCATTTCACAGGGATTGACTAAGACTATGGAAAAAGACAAATTTCCTATGGCTTCTATTCTGGCGCCTTGGACCATATTTTTACAATCTGACCAATCAGGCACTTACAGTGGGAGTGTCCCTCTGACCTTCCTGCCAATCAACTTAAAGCTCTGTTGGGAGAACTGGTGCTAGACTTATGGTTGGGGGTCACCACAACATGAAGAACTATATTAAGGGGTCACGGCATTAGAAAGGTTGAGAACCAATGGAAGTCCCACTGAAACAACAGTACTCTGGATACAATACAGCATTTCTATCATTGGGTCCAGGCCCAGTCTGGAGTACTGACAATAATAAGGCATGGTAGAGATTCCAGTTGTTTATCAGCAGTATGTGGATGGCAGAATGAACACACAATCACTATTTTTCCCCTATAATATTTTTTTAAAATTATATTCGATTATTTCTAAATAACTTGCACATCCATGAACCTATGTCAACATAGATGTCTGTCTATGTCCCCCTTGTCATCTCTCTCTCTCTCTCTTTTTTTTTTTTCCCCCCTATAAGGCTGATGTATCATTCTGGCCATGCTTCAGTAGTCTGGGATGAGCCGGGATTAAAGTGGTATTTGTTAAAGTACTACAATAGATACATAGATGATAGAGAAATAGAGATAGAGACACAGCTGCAGATACCAATAGAAGATAATGTTTGTAGCACATGGTTGAACTGTGAAGTCCAGGGTGCTTTCTGAGCTTGCTTGCTTGCTTGCTTGCTTGCTTGCTTGCTTGCTTGCTTGCTTGCTTGCTTGCTTGCTTGCTTGCTTGCTTGCTTGCTTGCTTGCTTGCTTGCTTGCTTGCTTGCTTGCTTGCTTGCTTGCTTGCTTGCTTGCTTGCTTGCTTGCTTGCTTGCTTGCTTGCTTGCTTGCGGATGTTTCATTACCCAACTAGATAGTGTCATCAGTGCTAATGAGTGTGGGGCTTGCTCCCTCTTTATATCTTCAGTAGCTTGCCTTGTCAATATTAGTGTGTGTGGGGGGGAAGGTTTTGCCCTGTGGCAGTTTCTTGATTAAGATATTGTTTTCTGCTTGGTTGCTTGATTTCTGCTTGTCTGGTGTTAATCCCTGTTTATCTGTGCATTGTTTGTCGAAGAGAACTAAGGAAAAATGTTCTGCTCTTTTTATTTATTTCTTAACTTTTTAAAATTGTCTACTGTAATTTTCAGAGTATAAGACGCACCGGAGTATAAGACATACCTTAGTTTTTGGGGAGCAAAATGGGGAAAAGAATCTGCTTACCAGGCATTCACCTGGCTAGCGTCCTTAGCCAGCACATTATTTTATCCCCTGATTAGGGCTTTAAAAAACTTTATTCGAAGAGAGTAACAATGAAAGAGCTTGCAAGCCAGTAAGAGCTGGGAACATCATTAGCACCTGGAAAGAAACATTTGGAGCAAGTAGAGCCATGGAGAAAACCCTGCAAAGTCTTAGGGCTGGGGAAACATTCTTCACAGAGAGTAACTATGAAAGAGCTTGCAAGCTGGCAAGAGATGGGAACATTGTTAGTACCTGGTTAGGTCTGTAAAGAAACTTATTTGGAGCACGTTAGAGCAATGAAAAAACCCTGCAAAGATTTAGGGCTTGGAAAACATTATTCACAAAGAGAAACAATCAAACAGTCTGCAAGGTAAGAGCTGAGAAGATCGTTAGTGGCTAGTTAGGGCTGGGGGAGAAGCTACATTCAGAGTATAAGATGCCCCCTAATTATCAGCCTTTTTTAGGGAGGAAAACAGTGTGTTTTATACTCCAAAAAATACAGTATTTTAAATGATGTGTAAATATAAATTTACATTACGAGTCTTCAGAGAGGGGCGGCATACAAATCTAATAAATTCAATTCAATTCAATAAATGTGTTTTTTCTCTCTTGATGGTGGATTTGTCCGAATGTCAGGCTCCTGCAAATTCCCTAGATTTTTTTTATTTAACTGGGTCTGGGATGCTTGCAGTTTCTCATTTAAAAATATGGTTGAATTTGTCCGTGTGTTGTGAAATTAAGGAGTTTTCATAGTGTCTTCTGACTGCTAGCTGAAGTTCACATAAAGGTGCTCTGCTAATTTCCTTCCTGCCTGTCCTACATAGTGTCTATTATAGTCCTTGCATCTATGTTGTATGTAGTGCTTACCCTCGTAAGGGTCACTACAGTCTGGGTTCTCCTGCCCCTCTTTGTCTGGCTGCCAGTACATCCTGATTCCTCTCTGATGCACCTCTACTTGCCAGGTATTCAGATGGGGTAGGGTGGTATTCAGTTAGCTGGTTGGAGCTTCTTCCTCTTTCTCATCCTCTTTTGGACTGCCTGCTGGGCTCTTCTTCCACAGACTTTGCTCCTTCGTTGTTTCTTTGGCTTGCCTCTTTACTTTTTTCTTTTTTCTTTTTATTTATTGATTTTTACAAAGTGAAAGATATATCTCAATGGTCTTTTACAGATCATGACTCGTTTTCTTTACAATTCTTATTTGCAATTCATTATGCAATATATTCAATTCAGAAGAGTAAGAGAAAGAGAAAAAGAAATATATATATATGTATGTGTGTGTGTATATATATATATCACATATTTTGCTGAATATTTAAAATTAAGGGAGACTAATTTTATTTATTTATTTATTTATTTATTTATTTATTTATTTATTTATTTATTTATTTATTTATTTATTTATTTATTTATTTATTTATTTATTTATTTATTTATTTATTTATTTATTTATTTATTTATTTATTTATTTATTTATTTATTTATTTATTTATTTATTTATTTATTAGATTTGTATGCCGCCCCGCTTGGGAGACTCGGTGCGGCTCACAACAATATTTATAATAAATAGGACAAAAAAGTAAAAATATGTGAAGGTATCAATAAATCTAACTGGTAAAGTGATAGATACGCATATGAGTAATTATTTCATCTGTAACTATTGCCTAAATCAGTACTACATGTATATCTATTTTTATGTACACTAACACATTGTATCATTCTATCTTATTTCTATCTTGGATCCATTTGTACCAATTATTCCCAATCTTATTAGATTCTTTATCTTTTGTTCTCTTAATTTCATTAGTCATTTCGTCCATCTCTATACATTTATATATTTTGTCAATGATATTATTTTCCGATGGGATGTTTTCCGTTTTCCACATTTGGGCATATGTTATTTTGTCTGCAGTTATTATGTGCATCATTAGATGGAGAGTTTGCTTAGAATATTTTTTGCTCCAGATTCCTAATTGCATACTTTTTGGAGTGAATTCGATTTCCTCCTTTATAATTTCTAATAGCCACCTATGTATAATATTCCAAAAACCTTTAACCTTGAGGCAAGACCACCACAGGTGATAGAAAGTGCCAATCTCTTTATTGCACTTCCAACAATTTGTGCTTAATTTTGGGTACATTTTAGCCAGTCTTAAAGTGGGGAGGTACCATCTGTAGAATAATTTGTAGCAGTTTTCTTAATATGTTGCAGATATTGTAATTTTACAGTTGGTGTTCCAGGATTTTTCCCAATCGTCTAGGTGAATATTGTGGCCTCCTTTCACTCAAATTCTTCTCTTCCTCAGGGTTGCATCACAGAAACCTCTCCTATACTATCCTTTATGAGCCTTGGTGGCACAGTGGTTAGAGTGCAGTACTGCAAGCTGCTTCTGCTGACTGCTGGCTGTAGTTCACCAGTTCAAATCTCACCACTGGCTCAAAGTTGACTCAGCCTTCCATCCTTCTGAGGTGGGTAAAATAAGAACCCAGATTGTTGGGGGCAATATATGCTGACTCTGTAAACTGCTTAGAGAGGGCTGTAAAGCACTGTGAAGTGGTATATAAATCTGAGTGTTATTGCTATTGCTATCCTCTTCTCTCAGATTTGTCCCACAGAAGCCTCTGTTATCTTATGCTTTTATTTTGCTCAGGTTTGTCCCACGAAAGCCTTTGCTATTCTATTCCCTTATTTCCCTCAGCTTGGTTCATTAACCTCCCTTCTTCTCTCTCGCTTTTTCCCCCTTCTTCTTCCAGCCAAACCCATCCTTCCTTCTCCTGCACTCTCCACCCCTTCCTTCCAAACCCTCCTTTTATTCCCTCCTGCTCCCCCCCTCTGCTATATGTAGACCAGGGGTGTCAAACTCACAGTCCATGGGCCGGATGTGTCATGTGCTGGCCACATCCACCCCTGGTTTAGCAAAGGGAGGGCGGAAATCGCAATACATCACATGACGCCAATGTGACACTGTGAGTTTGACACCCCTGTTGTAGATGAAGATAATAATGTTATTGAAGATTTTCCATAGACAGGCTGTTTCTTTTCTTTTGGTTTTCTTTTCGTATTCTGGATTGCTGCAATTTTCTTTGTACTCAACTGAGTAATGTTTTTACATGGCTCCTGTCACTCATATCTTTGGCAATAAAGCACTTGGTCAGCGTGGATTGATTTTCACACTGCAGGTTAGAGATCAAAAGAATAAAGTAAATAAAGCTTTTAGCATATTTCTACCATAAGCCCCCAACTGCCTTCAGAACTTTTGCTAACATCCAAATAGGGTGAATTTCCCCCATTACCAAGTTTGTTGTTTTAACACTGAAAACTGCTACATGAGAGTTAGAGCAGATTCCAGGCAAAGTTCAGTATTACAATGACTGGTGCCATTCCCTTCCTTCTTTCCTCGGAATAGATAAAGCATTTAACATAAGAAGTTCTACAGTTCTTGAATAGGACTGGGCTTTTGTGATTTTGGGCCATTGTCTCTGCCTGCCAATTGAACTAATTCGATTTCAGCTGAGATGTGGTCCATTGGGGCTACCTTTGAAAAGTGTTCGGAAACTTCAGATCGTGCAGAATGCAGCTGCGAGAGCAATCATGGGCTTTCCCAAATATGCCCATGTTACACCAACACTCCGCAGTCTGCATTGGTTGCTGATCAGTTTCCGGTCACAATTCAAAGTGTTGGTTATGACCTATAAAGCCCTTCATGGCACCGGACCAGATTACCTCAGGGACCGCCTTCTGCTGCACGAGTCCCATCAACCAAACAATGTCGCTTGGTGGGACCCAGGGGAAGAGCTCGGCTCTCCTTTTTTCCCCTGCTGCTGCGACTGTGCTCCTTGCTTTTTTCCTCTTTCCTCCCTCCTGGCTTCGGACAAGCTTCCCTCTCTCCTGCCAAGCTCCCCTCCAGCCTCACATGGCCACCTCCCACCTGAGTGCAAGCAGAAGGCGTGGGTGGAAGCGGCGCTGGCAGCATTTATGCTTCTGTCAGAACCCGTTTGCCTAGCTACCCAGCCTGAGGTGGGGGGGTGGCCCAGGAAGGAGACCACAGGAAACGTGAAGCAAATTGTCACCCCAGCGAGTGACACTGGTAAGGTTGTAAGTCGAGCACTTAATAGTTCACTTGAACGATGATGATCGTTTTAAGCCACTCCCACCTGATCACATGGCCGGCAAGCAACTCCTACCCAGTCACATGACCATTAAGCCACACCCACAAAATAAACCACACCCACAGTGTGGCAGTAAAAATTTTGGCTGCCCATTACTGCCCTACATGTAAAGTTTTAGTTACCTAGCATCTTGTCACAAGACACAATGCTATTATTTCAGAGGGATTGAAAATGGAACAAATAGGGCCGAACTTTTACAGTTTGTTTAGAAGAAAATCACCTGAGGAAGCTACACAGAATGAAATTAGAAATCTACACAGAACTGCAGAAAAAACAACTGCTGCCAACCTGCCTTCCATTGAGGACCTTTATACTGCACGAATCAAAAAGAGGGCGGTGAAAATATTTACTGACCCCTCACATCCTGGACACAAACTGTTTCAACTCCTACCCTCAAAACGTCGCTACAGAGCACTGCACACCAAGACGACTAGACACAAGAACAGTTTTTTCTGGAACACCATCACTCTATTAAACAAATAATTCCCTCAACACTGTCAGACTTTTTACTAAATCTGCACTTCTATTTCTACTAGTTTTTTCTCATCATTCCTATCATTCTTTTCCTCCCACTTAGGACTGTATGACTGTAACTTGTTGCTTGTATCCTAAGATTTTTATTAATATTGATTGTTTCTTCATTGCTTATTTGACCCTTATGACAATCATTAAGTGTTGTACCATGTGATTCTTGACAAATCTATATTTTCTTTTATGTATACTGAGAGCATACGCACCAAGACAAATTCCTTGTGTCCAATCACACGGCCAATAAAGAATTCTATTCTATTCTATTCTATTCTATTCTAGACAAAGTAGGTGGGATGGGGTATTTATAAAATGCCATTGGTTAGTGGAGGGATCACTGATGGACTCACACTTGCCTCACAGTTTGCCAGCACCCCAAAACTGGAAGCAAGGAAGAAGACCTTAGTTTAAGAACTGGAAAGTGAAAATATTTGTCCTGATGACATTGTCTAAGTTCTACATAGCTCTGCCCTGTGCTAGCAAGAAAATGTGATGTAAAACTGAGACGGGGTAATACATTTACTTGGCATTGCCTTAAATATCTTGAGTTTCAGTTCCTCCAGATGTGCTGCAGCTTCCAGAATCTCAGCCTGCCTGATTATAAAGGTTAAAGCAAAAAGGCAGAAAAAAGCTGCAGCGCTAAATACTTTGCAGATTTAATTAGAATAACAGAGTTGGAAGGGACCTTGGAGGTCTTCTAGTCCAACCCACTGCTCAGGCAGGAAACCCCATAACATTTCAAACAAGAGGTTGTCCAATCTCTTCTTAAAAAGAGTTAGAGCATCCACAACTTCTGGAGGAAAGCTGTTCCACTGATTAATCATTGAACTTTACTAAAATTTCTCCTTTGTTCTAGGTTGGTTCTTTCCTTGATTAGTTTCCCTCCACTGCAGAAAAAACAATTGCTGCCAACCTGCCTTCCATTGAGGACCTGTATACTGCACGATTCAAAAAGAGGGCAGGGAAAATATTTACTGACCTCTCGCATCCTGGACACAAACTGTTTCAACTCCTACCCTCAAAACGTCACTACAGAGCACTGCACACCAAGACAACTAGTCTACGGAGAGGGGCGGCATAATAAATAAATAAATAAATAAATAAATAAATAAATAAATAAATAAATAAATAAATAAATAAATAAATAAATAAATAAATAAATAAATAAATAAATAAATAAATAAATAAATAAATAAATAAATAAATAAATAAATAAATAAATAAATAAATAAATAAATAAATAAATAAATAAATAAATAAATAAATAAATAAATAAATAAACAAATAAATAAACAAATAAATAAACAAATAAATAAACAAATAAATAAACAAATAAATAAACAAATAAATAAACAAACAAACAAACAAACAAACATAAATATAAATAAATAATGAATGAATGAATGAATGAATAAACTAGATGCAAAAACAGTTTTTTCCCAAGCACCATCACTCTACTAAACAAATAATTCCTCAACGCTGTCAACTTTTTACTAAGTCTATACTTCTATTTCTACTAGTTTTTCTCATGATTCCTATCATCCTTTCCCTCCCACCTAGGACTGTATGACTGTAACTTGTTGCTTGTATCCTAAGATTTTTATTAATATTGATTGTTTCTTCATTGTTTATTTGACCCCTATGACAATCTTTAAGTGTACCTCATGATTCTTGACAAATGTATCTTTTTCTTTTATGTACGCTGAGAGCATATGCACCAAGACAAATTCCTTGTGTGTCCAATCACACTTGGCCAATAAAATTCTATTCTATTCTATTGATTCTTGTCCAGCCCTCAGGTGCTTTGGATAATAACATGACACCTTCTTTGTGGAAGCCCCTGAGATATTGGAATACTGCTATCATGTCACCCCTAGTACTTTTCATTAAACCAGATTTAGTTTCTTGCAAAGAATGGCTTGTCAAGCACAGAAATAACATGGATGCCTTTAAGTTCCTGACAGAAGATTCATCCACAATCTTCCCAGAGAAGTCCAGAATTAACTTCTAAGCATACAGTACTATATAAACTTCAAGATACAACCCAAAATAATGTCAGGACAAGAGTACTGACTTTATCTGCTCTCCAAAATAGGAAAATAGCTGTGTGCAAAGCATCCTCTTCCCAATGTAGCTTTTTTTTAAATTGAATCATCTTGGTTTTTAAAACTCCTTACAAGGCACAACCATTGACATATTCAAGGCAAAATCCTCAATGGGACAAAGCTAAGGAAACATGTGGCATTTGGGGGTTGTGGCGGTCCTTGTATGTATTGAAGAAGTCATAAGCACTGACTTCCTCTCTGGAGTCAATCATCACCAACTATGGCTTTTATTTTTGGTAAGCGAGTTTCTTTCTCTCTGAATTTCTGAGACCAGGCGTTTCCTGGTGTTTCATTTTCTTCAGGGGAAAAGTAATTTTGCCTTGATGCCCATTTCATGGGATATTTCCTTCCCCATCGCCCAGCCTTCTTTTCTGCAAACAGAGAACTTTTCCATGCCAACAATAACTTCCAGCTCTTAACATTCCCAGCATCTTGTCCTTGTAATACAAAAGCTTGAAACCATATAATATCTATCTATCTATCTATCTATCTATCTATCTATCTATCTATCTATCTATCTATCTATCTATCTATCTTAACATATATGTCAGCATATAATATATGTGTGAGTGTGCAATTTCTCCACTCTGTTCCAGATTAGTTTCTTGTGTATATTTGATGTGTGTGCTTGGACCAGATTCAGTTGTCTCACTTAAAGAATCCAACAGTGGATTTTTCAGTTCCACTTTAAAAGGGGGGGGGATCCTAGGGAGGGAGGCCTAAAACAAAACATGAACCAATCAAAATTCATTTGCTTCTGTCTTTAGTTACTGAGTTTTCAAACTGTAATTCATTTCACAGACAGCTGATCTGTATAATCTCCTGGGAGTGTTTCAAATGGGATTAGATTTTTATCTTCATTTTTAATGTGTCTGTTTCAAGCGATTTGTTGCTTTGTAAGATAAGGAAAACACTACGCACCCCTAAACAGAGTTAGTGGAGTTTCTCTCTCTCTCTCTCTCTCTCTCTCTCTCTCTCTCTCTTCTCCTTTTCTTCCTCCCTCCCTCCATCTCCCTCTTTCCCCTCCAGACTGTAACTGGACTCTGGGCTGAGAAACTGAAAATTTATTAAATCTAAGTAGAGGTTATTTCACCCAGATGTTCTGAAAAGGCCTTGCTGTAAACATCCTGGACACAGAATTTTGCCACTTCTGTTAAAAAAATAATAATAGATAGATAGATAGATAGATAGATAGATAGATAGATAATTGAATTGAATTGAATTGAATTGAATTGAATTGAATTGAATTGAATTGAATTGAATTGAATTGAATTGAATTGAATTGAATTGAATTGAATTAAATTAAATTAAATTAAATTAAATTAAATTAAATTAAATTAAATTAAATTAAATTAAATTAAATTAAATTAAAT
Source organism: Erythrolamprus reginae (assembly GCF_031021105.1). Lineage (NCBI taxonomy): Eukaryota > Metazoa > Chordata > Lepidosauria > Squamata > Dipsadidae > Erythrolamprus > Erythrolamprus reginae. The sequence goes on from NC_091951.1 coordinate 78,158,125, forward strand.
TAAATTAAATTAAATTAAATTAAATTAAATTAAATTAAATTAAATTAAATTAAATTAAATTAAATTAAATTAAATTAAATTAAATTAAATTAAATTAAATTAAATTAAATTAAATATGATGTGACAAATATGTCAAGAATTTTGAGGATTTTACTTTGTCCTGCCAGAATACCATGTTGATGGATAGCCTGCACAATGCAGACTAACTTGTTTTTCCATTTTAGCAATAGCAATAGCATTTAGACTTATATACCTCTTCATAGATGTTTGACTGTCTTCGCAGTGTTTATTCCTTATACAGTTTTCCAAGCAGCAAAAAGTAGAAGAAAGTAACAGCATTTTTATTGGTAAAATCTCCCTGCCAATCCTTAAGAACATCCCGTTGACACAACTTAGATGAGATCATGCACCAGCCAAGGATAAGGTCATAAATCATCCTGGCTATGTGAACTGGGTGAGATCATGGAGGCACAAGAGGCCTATTAGTGGTAGGCATTTTTTTGCACAAAACCTTGACATGGCATCTATCTGTACACCCATGTATTCGTAAAATATCATAACCATGCTTATACTCCTTATGTATCCACAACTATGCTTATAATTTGTTTACACTTTGTCTGTAATCATATACATGCTTGACAAAATAAATAAATAAAAACACATAAAATCATTTATTTTCCATGTTAAAGAAAAACGGGATTCTTTCCCCTTTTGAAATCAACTAAAGCTCAGTGCAAAATGCTTTAGGTTCATCTGAGGCCTTAGGAAAAAAAGATGGAAGACAGAAATAAAAACTAGAATAGAATAGAATAGAATTTTTATTGGCCAAGTGTGATTGGACACACAAGGAATATGCTCTCAGCGTACATAAAATAAAATATACATTTGTCAAGAATCATATGGTACAACACTTAATGATTGTCATAGGGGTCAAATAAGCAATGAAGAAGCAATATTAATAAAAAATCTTAGGATATACGCAACAAGTTACAGTCATACAGTCAAAATGGGTGAAAGGAATGATGAGAAAAACTAGTAGAATAGAAGTGCAGATTTAGTAGAAAGTCTGACAGTGTTGAGGGAATGATTTGTTTAGTAGAGTGATGGCGTTCGGGAAAAAAACTGTTCTTGTGTCTAATTGTGCAGTGCTCTGTAGCGACGTTCTGAGGGTAGGAGTTGAAACAATTTGTGTCCAGGATGTGAGGGGTCAGTAAATATTTTCCCCGCCCTCTTTTTGACTCGTGCAGTATACAGGTCCTCAATGGAAGGCAGTTTGGCAGCAATTGTTTTTTCTGCAGTTCTATCTTCTATCTATCTTCAGAGGTTAGAGAAATGGGATGAAAAAATGCAATTTAACAGATGCCAATTCAAATATTTTTTCACTTAGAAAACAAACACCAAATAAATGGTAAAGCTATGGAATGCTTGCTGTTTGTGAAAGAGAACTTGGGTCTGCTGCTTTCAAATTGAGTGGGTTAGTTGTGTGATACAGCTGCAAAATGACAGATTCAGATGTATTTATTTTTTTAGAATAGAATAGAATTCTTTGTTGGCCAAGTGTGATTGGACACACAAGTAATTTGTCTTTGGTGCATGTGCTCTCAGTGTACATAAAAGAAAAAGATACATTTCTCAAGAATCATGAGGTTCAACACTTAAATGATTATCATAGTGGGTCAAATAAGCAATCAGGAAACAAGCAATATTTAAAAAAAAATAAGGACACAAGCAACAAGTTACAGTCATACAGTCACAAGTGGGAGGAGATGGGTGATAGGAATGATGAGAAATTCAGATGATCAGAAATTCAGGTTTGGATTATAGCAACACAAATAATGATGGGAATAGTGACTGAACGAGATGGATGTGTTCTCCCTTGAAAAGAGAACAGTTGAGAGAAAGGATATGATAGCATTCTTGGTATCCTGAAAGGAAGACAGCAAGGAGATTCTTTCTCATTCCAAAGTGCAGGTCTTGGAATACTAGATTTAAGTTACAAGAAGGCAAGTTTCAACTGAGTGTTAGAAAGACCTTGGCAGGAAGAACAATTCAATACCAGAGAAACAGTGTGTTCTTCATTGGAATTTCCCAAAGGTACTTTTTCAGAAGGCAGCTGGACTATCTTGGTTTTTCTTTGAAGACATTTCTCATCCAAGAAGCCTCTTCAGTTCTGACAAGATAGTGGGGAATGGAAGGATTTGTATTTCTTGTAGACAGCTAGTCATTTGCATCCTTTTTCACTGGGTGTATTCAAAGTTAGATTAGTCAGCCATCTGTTTAATCTGGATTTCTGAATTTAGCAGGCACTTGGTAGATTTATCTAACTCTATTATTATAAGTGAGATGTATTACTATTCTAGGTTGTGTGAAAAAGACATCTACTTTTATATTCATAACTTGGTCAACCAGAGAGTTAATTTCTCTATACTTCCTTCCAAATGTTCTGTTGCCAAAGAAAAGAAAGTATTTGAGACAAGGTATTTTTTTTAGTTCCAATCCTTCTCATAGTTCTTCTTTCATGAAAAGTTGAAGTTTCCAGGACAACGTGCCTGGCATCTATTTAATAATAATAATAATTATTATTATTATTATTATTATTATTATTATTACAGTATTATTATTATTATTATTATTATTATTATTATTATTATTATTATTATTATTAATTAGATTTGTATGCCACCCCTCTCCGAAGACTCGGGGCGGCTCACAACAAATGATAAAACAATTTATATAGGCACAAATCTAATATTAAGGGGGGGAAAACTAAAAACCCTATCATAATTAAAAACCAAACAGCACATACATACCAAACATAAATTATAATAAGCCTGGGGGAAAGGTGTCTCAAATCCCCATGCTTGGCGGTATAAGTGGGTCTTAAGTAGTTTACGGAAGGCAAGGAGGGTGGGAGCAGTTCTAATCTCTGGGGGGAGTTGATTCTAGAGGGCCGGGGCCGCCACAGAGAAGGCTCTTCCCCTGGGGCCCGCCAGACGACATTGTTTAGTCGACGGGACCCGGAGAAGGCCAACTCTGTGGGACCTTATCGGCCGCTGGGATTTGTGCGGTAGCAGGCGGTTCCAGAGGTATTCTGGTCCAATGCCATGTAGGGCTTTAAAGGTCATGACCAACACTTTGAATTGTGACCGGAAACTGATCGGCAGCCAATGCAGGCCCCGGAGTGTTGTAGATACGTGGGCGAATCTGGGAAGCCCCACGATGGCTTTCGGGCTGCGTTCTGCACGATCTGAAGTTTCCGAACACTTTTCAAAGGTAGCCCCATGTAGAGAGTATTGCAGTAATCGAACCTCGAGGTGATAAGGGCATGAGTGATTGTGAGCAATGACTCCCTGTCAAATAGGGCCGCAACTGGTGCACTAGGCGAACCTGGGCAAATGCCCTCCTCTCTACAGCCGAAAGATGATGTTCCAATGTCAGCTGTGGATCGAGGAGGACGCCCAAGTTGCGCACCCTCTCTGAGGGGGTCAATAATTCCCCCCCCAGGGTAATGGACGGACAGATGGAATTGTCCTTGGGAGGCAATACCCACAGCCACTCCGTCTTGTCTGGATTGAGTTTGAGTTTGTTGACACCCATCCAGTCCCCAACAGCCTCCAGGCATCGGCACATCACTTCCACTGCTTCGTTGACTGGACATGGGGTGGAGATGTACAACTGGGTATCATCCGCATATTGATGATACCCCACCCCATGCCCTTGGATGATCTCAGCCAGTGGTTTCATGTAGATATTAAACAGCAGGGGGGAGAGGACCGACCCCTCAGGCACCCCACAAGGGAGAAACCTAGAGGTCGACCTCTGACCCCCCACTAACACAGACTGCGACCGACCGGAGAGGTAGGAGGAGAACCACTGGAGAACAGTGCCTCCCACTCCCAACCCCTCCAGTCGGCGCAGAAGGATACCATGGTCGATGGTATCGAAAGCCGCTGAGAGGTCAAGAAACACCAGGACAGAGGACAAGCCCCTGTCCCAGGCCCGCCAGAGATCATCCATCAACGCGACCAAAGCAGTTTCCGTGCTGTAACCGGGCCTGAAACCCAACTGCTGAGGCCCTAGATAATCGGCTTCTTCCAAGGACTGCTGGAGTTGGAGCGCCACCACCTTCTCAACAACCTTCCCCATAAAGAGAAGGTTGGAGACTGGACGGTAGTTATTAAGCACGGCTGGGTCCAGGGAAGGCTTCTTGAGGAGGGGGCACACAAGTGCCTCCTTATAAGGAGCCGGGAAGGACCCCCTCCCCAAGGAGGCAGTGACAATCTCCTGGACCCAGCTCCGTGTCACCTCTCGACCGGCCGAAACCAACCAAGAGGGACACGGATCCAGTAAGCAGGTGGCAGAACTCACAACTCCAATGGCCTTGTCCACTTCATCAGGTGTCACCAAGTCAAACTCCTCCCAGACAGATGGACAAAGACGTTTAGCCCCAGTCACCTCCACTGACTCATTGTCAGCCGATATTGCTATGCAATTGGAGTCAAGTTCCGCTCGAATCCGAGCGACTTTATCAGCAAAAAACAAGTTAAATTCCTCAGCACTGCCCTGCAAGTGTTCCCCAACTCCCCCCTGATTTAGAAGGGAGCGGGTCACCCTAAACAGAGCAGCCGGGCGGGATTCCACTGATGCAATCAAGGCGGCATGGTACACGCATCTTGCCGCCTTGAGTGCCACTTTGTAAGTCTTAATAAAAGCTCTTACAAGTGTTCGGTCGGATTCGGACTTACTCTTCCTCCATCGCTTCTCAAGACGTCTCTTCTGGCGTTTCAACTCCCGGAGCTCCTCGTTGAACCATGGAGCTCTACGGGGTCTAGTGCCACAGAGAGGTCGCAGTGGCGCAATTCGGTCAAGAGCCTCCGCTGCAGCCTTGTTCCAGGCCTCAGCAAGAGACTCTGCTGAGCTGTGGACGAGCGAATCTGGTAAAACCCCAAGCGCCTTCTGAAAGCCCTCAGGGTCCATCAGGCGTCTGGGATGGAACCTCCTAATTGGTTCCGCCTCCCTGCGGGGGAGGATTGGAGCCAGGAAGTTAAGCCGCAGTAGAAAATGGTCTGACCATGACAAAGGCAATGCTTCTAAGCCCCTTAGTCTCAGACCACTATTCAATTGCTCCGAGAGAAATACCATGTTGGGTGTGTGTCCACCCTCGTGAGTCGGACCCTGAACTACTTGAGTCAGGTCCATGGTTGTCATGGTGGCCATGAACTCTTGTGCTAATCCTGAGGAACCGCAGAGCGACGGCAGATTGAAGTCCCCCAGGACAATGAGTCCGGGGAACTCCACCGCCAATCCGGCCACCTCTTCGAGTAGCACAGGCAGGGCTGTTGACACGCAGCTGGGAGGCAGGTACATGAGAAACAAGCCCACCTGAACCCCTAAGTCCAACTTCACAAGGAGTGACTAACAACCCGCGATCTTAGGAGGGGACAGGCAAGCTTACTCCTTCAAAACTAAAGATTGATTTAGAATTCTGAATATTCAAAATACTTTCTCAAAGTTTGCATTCAGCTTATTAAAATGTTTAAGTTTTTTTAGTTGTAGATTTTTATTGTATTTTATTCATTTCAGAGGAATCATAAACAAATAATTTGATAACATGAAAAGTCTCTTCTCTTTGATAGTGAGCTTCAAATGAATGTGAACTTGCATATATTCCCTGAAATCAGGCCATTCTGATGTGTATGTGTGTGTGTGTAACATATTTTTGCTGATAATAAAAAGCAAGGGAGAGTAGTATAGATCTATTTCAAGCTATTTTCTCATCAGCAAGCCATGCCCTTACTGGGTTTTGAACCTGGTGAGTCTGAAAAAAATAAAGGGAACACTTAAACAACACAACATAACTCCAAGTAAATCAAACTTCTGTGAAATCAAACTGTCCTCTTAGGAAGCAACACTGATTAGCAATCAATTTCACATGCTGTCGTGCACATTCAACTTTGTACAGAACAAAGTATTTGATGAGAATATTTCATTCTTTCAGATCTAGGATGTGTTGTTTGAGTGTTCTATTTTTTGAACAGTATATGTGTGTGTGTATGTAACATATTTTTGCTTATACAGACACACAGATAGAGATAGAGATAGAGATAGAGATGGAGAGAGATAGAGAGAGAGAGAGAGAGAGAAAGAGAGAGATACAGATACAGATACAGATAGATTAGATATAGAGATAGATAGATAGATAGATAGATAGATAGATAGATAGATAGATAGATAGATAGATAGATATAGATATAGATATAGATATAGATATAGATATAGATATAGATATAGATATAGATATAGATATATAATTCTTATCAGTTCTTGTTCAAGTTAAAAAGAGAGAGTTTGCTTTTGAAATTTATTTTAATGGAGAAAAGATTAACAGTGAAAATATCACAAAAGGGCTATCATGTTCTTGCATTTATATTGTTACAAGATGGCTAACAGATCACCTTGTAACAATATAAATGTGCTATAGTACTATAGTGTTATAGTGCAGATCCCCAGTGGACTGCAGGCTCCAAAGGCTTCCAAGAATTCCAAGGGAGGCACACTTTTGTATTGGAATGGAAGGCCTACCATGTGGCTGTTTCTGGCTGGGAAATGTGCTCAACCAGGGAAGTTCCTGGGCGGTGGAAAGATGAGACACGTGACATAACAAGATGTGCAGAAGCGGCTTCTGCCACTTCAAAAAGTATAGGAAGCTTTGGAACATTTGATGAAGAATTTGCTAAACAGTTCAAGAATAATTTATTTTGCAGTGGAAGAAGTGTTTGAGATTTTTTGTTACTTCCCACTAGTTTCTAATGGTTGAAACTAATTGATATGGATTGATTAATTCATTGCCACCCAATTGATAACAGCTCTTAAAGGTAAAGGTTTCCCTCGCACATATGTGCTAGTTGTTCCCATCTCTAGGGGGCAGTGCTTATTTCTGTTTCAAAGCCAAAGAGCCAGCACTGTCCAAAGATGTCTCCGTGGTCATGTGGCTGACATTGTCACGCTGAACATTGCCAGCCCCAGAGACATTTAGTAATTAAAGAGTTAACTTTGTGTGCCTTACTAAGATCCTCCTATTATGATGTAATATCCTGCCAAATCTAACATCACTTCCTTCTTCATCATCCTAAAACTCCATTCTCTTTTCTATCCTCCATTATGTAAGACATATTTGTTATGTTGTCCCTCGAGACATGTTTTATTTTTTTTACTTTTATAAATAAATGAAATCTTGTTTTGAACAAATGACTAAAGGCTTCTATCTATCGCCTCCGCGGTAATTAAGGTTCTAACGGACTTTAATCACTTACAAACCGCGACAGACATGACTATATGCCAAAGGCACAGTGAACGCTGGTTACCTTCCCACCAAAGGTGGCCCCTATTCTTTTTTCTTCATTGCTTTCATTACCTTCATTGCTATTCCATCAAGTGCTAATCTGTGGTGTATTTCTTGATTACTAGATCATTCATTTTAACAATCACAGAAGACAGAATACTATCTTGAAAGTTAGAGATTTTTGCCAATAGTCAGACAAGACTGAATGGAAAACATCATCATCATCATTATCATAATTATCATCAGCATCATCTTGAAAATTAGAGTCAATATACAGCAACACTCTATTTGTGAACGAACTCCTCTCAGCTTAGCAGCAACAAACTTTAGGCAACCTGGAGAGGTCACACTTTATATATCTATATGTGTTTTTCAACCTTTTTTCTTCAGGGGAACCCTTTGGTGTCGTCAGATTTCTGGCAGAACCTGTATTGTGTACCAGTACTGTTTATGTCCCTTCAAGGCGATCCCTGAACATTAAGGAGGGAATTTAATTAAAAGAAAATGTATGTAACTGGATGACAAAATTAGAAAAAAAACCTTTTGCAACTTTTTTGATGATTGATATTAGTTACTAACAAAATACCACATTTTATTCATGGAAAATTAGATGGTACACTGTATTGTTTGAATGTATGTTGAGAGAAAAATAGAAAAAATTCTAAAAAAAAACCCTCCAAAAAATGTCCTTCCTTCCTCCATCCCTCCATTCATTTCATTCTTCCTCCTTCCTTGTTCCCTCCATTTCTCCTTCCTTCCTTCTTTCCTTCTTTCCTTGTTCCTTCCATTTCTCCTTCCTTCCTTCCTTCCTTCCTTGTTCCCTCCATTTCTCCTTCCTTCCTTCCTTCCTTCCCTCCCTCCCTCCCACCTTCCTTCCTCTCCACTTCTCTCTTTCCCTCCCTCTCTTTCCCTTTTCTTTCTTTCTTTCTCTCTACTTCTCTCTCTCTCTCTCTTTCCCCTCTTTTACCTCTCTCTCATTCTCTCCCTCCAGGTCTCTCATTTCTGTGTACCTTTCCCTCTCTCCCCCCTTCTCTCTCTCTCTCATTTGTTTCTCCTCCATTTTGCTCTCATTTCTCTCACTTTCATTTCTGTTTTTCGCTCTCTTTCCTCTTCCTCTCCCTTATTCTTCCTCTCCCTTCTCTCTCTCATTTGTTTCCCTCTTCTCCCTCTCTCATTCTCTCTCACCCCCACCCAAAAGAAACAGCGAATGGAGGAACAGCATCCTGGGAGGTGGCGGAGGCAAAGGTGGAGTAAGGCAGAGGGGGGGAGCAAGGGCTGCTGCTGCTGCTGGTGGTGGTCATCTTTTTCTCATTAAGTAATGGAACCCTTGACTGTCCCTTGCAGAACCCTTGAAAAACACTGATCTATATATTTAACAGTGTGAAAGACACAAATACAAATTAATGTATGTAAGAAGCATCACTTATATTGATAAAAGAGGACTTTCCCCAGGGATTTTGTTTTGTTTTGTTTTTCATTTATACCTAGGGAGATGACAAGGGTGGAATTTGTGGATAAAGCCACACTACAATTGTTGTGTTTTGTTCTGTTTTTTACCTCAGAATTTTGGAAACAGCACCAATTGTTTCTTGGTAATCATACTGAAGAAAGGTTCAAAGAAGAACACACAAAAACAAAAAGGAGTTGGGGTGCATGCAATTTGAGGTATAACTCCCTATCATCCAACATGGCAAGATGGTCAGGATGGCCTAATAACTGAGGGGAAGTGAAAAGATGCTTTTGTGAACATCACCATGATGTTAGATATACTTCTTTGGGTGAAAGGGAGGGATAATCAGATTGTATTTCAATTCCTTTCCTTAATTTGATTTAGTTTAGTTTAGTTTAGTTTAGTTTAGTTTAGTTTAGTTTAGTGTAGTTTAGTTTAGTTTAGTTTAGTTTAATTTCCGCCCTTCTTCTGACCATCTTAGGACAGCATACAACAATAAAATAGTATACAATCATTAAAAACCCCAATATTAAAATGCATTCATCCATCTCTCATTCATCACTTCTGCCCGGAGCAGAGTACTGTTGCTCAATGGCTCCAGGCCTGCCAACAAAGCTATGTTTTTAAGGCCTTTCGAAAGGCCAGGAGAGTGGGGGCAGTGTGAATCTCTGGGAGGAGTTGGTTCCAGAGAGCTGGAGCCACCACAGAGAAGGCCCTTCCCCACGGACCCACCAGTCAGCATTGCTTCGCTGATGGGACCCAGAGGAGGCCAACTCTGTGGGTTCTAATCAGTCGCTGGGAAGTGTGAGGCAGAAGACGGTCCTGAGTTTTCGGAGAGGAGCGGCATACAAATCTAAGAAATAAGTAAGTAAGTAAGTAAGTAAGTAAGTAAGTAAATAAATAAATAAATAAATAAATAAATAAATAAATAAATAAATATTCTGGCCCTAAGCCATGTTGGCAGGGGTGGGCAGCAGGCAGAATGGGGTGGAATGTAGTTCCCCCAGCACAAATGAAGATGTGTGCGCAGCTCCAGCTGATTGGCGGCTGTCACTTCCTAGATTACTGGTCTTGGTTCGGCTCTCCATTTTTTCCCTGTTGCTGCTGCTGCTGGACTGCGCTCCTTGCTTTTTCCTCTTTTCTCCTTCCTGGCCTCGGATTAGCTTCCCTCTCTCCTGCCTGGCTCCCCTCCAACCTTACGCGACCACCTCCCACCTGAGGTGCAAGCAGAAGGTGTAGGTGGAAGCAGCGCTGGCAGCATTTATGCTTCTGGCAGCACCCATTCACCTAGCTACCCAGCCTGAGGAGGGGGGGTGACCCAGGAAGCAGAGTGCAAGAAACGTGAAGCAAACTGTCACTCCAGCGAGTGACTCTGCTAAGGTTGTAAGTCAAGGACTTAACAGTTCACTTGAACGATGATGATCGTTCAAGCCATTCCCACCTGGTCACATGGCCGGCAAGCCACTCCTACCCAGTCACATGACCATTAAGCCACACCCAAAAAATAACCCACACCCACAGTGTGGCAGTCAAAATCTTTACTGCACGTAGGGCTTTATAGGTGATAACCAACAACTTAAATAGCATTTGGAGACGAATGGGAAGACAGTGCATCTCAAACCCAGCTCTGCACTGTTGCGGTCTGATAGCCCATTTTTGTTGCTCCTTGAGCTGAGGTAAGAAAGGGGGGCATTTTTGTTTTGATGAATGGCCATTTCCACCTTGACCAGGAAAGAAATACAAAGTCATAACCTCACAGACTGTTTGTGAGAATCAGTTCTAAGGTGCACACACAAATAATACATTTCCAACCAGTAACAAGAGTGCACTAGCTACAGAACACTGTTGTGTGTCTCTGCTATAAACAAATAGTTCATAAATCATTCCTGCTCCAAGTTTAAAGAATAAAAAAGCGCCGCCCTTGATAAAAAGCTTGACTTGCCAGCCTTTAATTGACAGAATCCATTAATAATGTTTTCCAGCCCCTTCTCGTTCAGCACTCAACCCTCTTTTTTAAAAGTCCTGTCATGTTAAAAATTGACATGTGTTGACTTTGGCCTGCAAGAGCCCTAGTGCTGGTTGTAGGTAGGAACTTTGGGTGTTTAGTCTGGCTTGCATTTTATTTTTCCCTTTCATCAAATTAGTTCAGCTGTGGGTATTTTTTGAAAGAGAGACAGAAGAGAAAAGAAAAACTGCTTTACATTCCAAGACTCTGGTTTAGAATTGCCTGGTCCCCTCCCACACCATTTCCCCCTCCCCAGCTCGACGAAAAATAACTGACAAATGTGGCATCATCTATATCAAACACATGGATGGGAAAATGGAAGAAAGAGAAGCAAAGTTTAAAAGGACTCCATGTAAACAGCAGCTTTTTGCAGAGTAATTTGCAAATAGTCCAGTAGTGCAGTGTTTTTCAACCAGTGTGCCGTGGCACACTAGTGTGCCGTGAGACATGGTCAGGTGTGCCGCGAAGCTCAGAGAGAGAAAGAGAGAGAGAAAGAAAGCAAGAGAGAGAAAGAGAGAGAGAGAAAGAAAGCAAGAAAGAGAAAAAAAGAGAATGAGAGAGAGAGAGAGAGAGAGAGAGAGAGAGAGGGAAGGTGAGAGAGAGAAAGGGATGGAGAGAGAGAAAAAAGAAAGGGAGAGAAAGAGGGAGGGAGAGGGAAATAGAGTGAAAGGGAGGAAGAGAAAGAGAATTTTTTTATCCAAACTTTTTTTTAAAAAAACCCTCAATGTGCCCCATGGTTTTGTAAATGTAAAAAATGTGCCGCTGCTCAAAAAAGGTTGAAAATCACTGCATCACTGCATAAGTGAACCAGAGTGCCTTCCGTACTCTGTCCTAATGTTTCTCTTTTTTCCCCCTCCTCCTATTTTCCCTTTTAAAAAAAAAAATATTTGTATTGATTTTTTACAATATAAGACTCACACAACATAAAACAAGTGTTTTGTGAATTGTGCCCACCACCAGACAGTCATAGCCAATGTACCCTCTAATTTTTTTTTCGATGTGGGCGGAAAAGTATAGTGTCTGAGCGACAGTCCCTTTGGGACTGGGCGGCATAGAAGAATAAATAAATAAATAAATAAATAAATAAATAAATAAATAAATAAATAAATAAATAGATAGATAGATAAATAAATAAATAAATAAATAAATAAATAAATAAATAAATAAATAAATAAATAAATAAATAAGAAAAAAATCCCTTCTTTTTTATTAAAAGAAATTAATAATTAAAAAAAAACAAAATCCATTACTATTAAAACTAAATCAACCAGCAAAACCAAAAACATAACTATTAATAAAAACAGGTGAGGGCTGGGTTTTTTTCCTGTTATTATTTAAGTGCTTTTACCATATGCTTTAAATCAAGAGTCACTTCCCTCTCTGTTTTTCTCTTTCCTGTCATTCTCTGCCTCAATCATTTTCTCATTTCTCTTTTCTCCCCTTTTTTCTATCATTTCTTTCTATCTCTTCCTTCCACTCATCTCTCTCTTGCTTTCTCTCTCTCTCTTTCCCTCTCTCCCCCCCTCTTTCTCTCTCTTTTTCTCACTTTCCCTCTCGTTTTCTTTCTCTCTCACTCACTCTTTCTGTCTTGTTTTCTTTCTCACACTCTTTCTCTCTCTTGTTCTCTCTCTCTTGCTATCTCTTTCTCTCCCCCCTTTCTCTCTCTCTCTCTCTTTCTCACTTTCTATCTTGCTGTCTGTTGCTCTCACTGTCTCTTGTTCTCTCTCCGTTCTTCTCAGCGGAGGCCGGCGAAGGTGATATTCAATGTCGGGGGGGCGCGGGCATTTGCGCGTGCTCCAAATCCCCCTGCTAGCCCCCCGGAACATTCAAAATAAGAAAAGCCTTCGCCAGCGAAGGCTTTTCTTATTTTGAATATTCCGAGTGGGCTAGCAGGGAGATAGGGAGCGCGCGCAACTGCTCGCGCCCCCCCGACATTGAATATCACCTTCGCCGGCCTCCGCTGAGAGAATGCCTGCTCCGCCTCTCCTGCAATCCCCTTGCCGAGAGCCCGTGATGAAAGTGCTCTCGGCAAAGGTGAGACGGGCAGGGTGTGTGTTCTGGATGCGGGAGGAGCCGCGCCGAAAGGCAGGAGGCGGCGGAGGAGCAGAGGGGGCGGGCGGGGGGCAGCGCCGAAAGGCCGAGGGGCCGGAGGAACTGTGGGGAGGCAGGGGCGGCCGCAGCTCCCTTCCCTTCTGCTGCCGGCGCCTCCCCCCCCTGCGGCTGGCATGGGGATGGGGAGCGCGCGGCCGTGAAAAAGGCCGCGCGGGGGTGTCTTTTGGGCCGTGCGGGCGCGCGCGGGCGCAGCTTTTGGGGAACGGTGGTCATAGCCCACCACCAAATCGGGGGTGTTTCATGTATAAACCATTTTAACCCAAGAGCAAAGTATCTATTTACATATTATAAAATGATTCCAGTTTGTTTCTTGTAGCTTGGTCTCGGATTCTACTCACCATATATCGTCTTACCTTGCCCCATCGTCCCATCAGTTGTCGCAAGTCAGTTTCATTAACCAAATTCATCCTTTTATCTATAATCTCAAATTGAATGTGGTCCACCATGTACTGGTACCAATTTTGCATTGTTCATTTTGTCGCATCCTTCCAACCCAAGACTAATGTTTCTCTTTTACTAGTATCATGTATATAAATATTATTATATATTTGTACATCGCCAATACATACTTGACAAAACAAACAAATAAACAAATAAAAATAAATAAATAGTAGGTTCTAAAACTCTTTCCCACAGGTTTGCACGCATGCCCAGAAGGGTTCCAGGCAGGAGGGCGGAGCCTCCCATCACTAGTGCTACTGGTTCTTAGAACCAGGCCAAAGTAGGAGCAACCCACCGCTGAGGCAGTCCTTAACCTACAATCATTTGTTTAGTGATAGTTCAAAGTTACTACACTGAAAAAAGTGACTTATGATTGTTTTTCACACATTATTATTATTATTATTATTATTATTATTATTATTATTATTAATTAGATTTGTATGCTGTCCTTCTCTGAAGACTTGGAGCAACTCACTTATGACCCTTGCAGCAGCTCTGTGATCATGTGATCAAAATTCAGACACTTGGCAACTGGCATGCTGTGTCCCTGGGTCACATGATCATCTTTTGTGACCTTTATGCGAGCAAAGTCAATGGGGAAGCCAGATTGACTTAATAACCTTGTTAGTAGCTGAATAATTTTTTGTGATTCACTTAACCAATGGGGCAAGAAAGGTGGTAAAATAGGGCAAGCTCACTTAACAAGTTTCTTGCTTAACGACAGAAATTTTGAGCTGAGTTGTGGTTGTAAATTGGGGATTACCTGTGATTTGGCTAGGTACAACTTTACTATTTGCTTCCAAGAAATCCTTTCTAACTCCAACCCAACTGAAGCACAAACTCCATGGAGGTTTTAGGAGAGGCAGAACTTAAAGCCAAACTCTCCTTTTCCATTTTTTGCTTCCAATGAACTCTGTTCCTCTTATTTTATGTATCAGACTCTGCTCATCCCAACAACTCATTCATCAGAAAATGAGATTCACAAAAAATGAGATTCATCCAAGGACCACTCAATGCTCACTCCAGGAGAGATGGAAAGCACTGTGAATCACCAAGAGGGGAAAGTCCCTTAATTTTATAGGACCCAAAAATCAGACACAGGACAGATTTTCTCCCTATCCCCGCCCAGCAACAAATAGATTTGAGATTTATATTTTCATAGGAGTCCATTAAGACAGATGGAAGGAGAATACAGGTATTGGGGGAAGGTGTCCCCTTTTCATTTCCTGCCGATTTTAAACTGAGGAAAATGAATCTTAGGACTCATAATAGACTGAAATTAGGATACCGAAGCTTAATATTTAAGCACAAGGCAATAAAAGTATGATGATAAAAGCATTTTAATATGATTTGGTTAATTGGATTACATTATGTAACTGTAAACCTTTTAGGAGATTATTCAATGAGGTTTATACATTTAAGGTCTCGTGGGATTCAGACGGGAAAACCACAGTAAGTCATAAGCTTAACTATCCAAATTAAATTATTTTTTTTTAAAAAAAAATTATTGTTTTTTTCCATTAAAAAATATTCGTAACTTATGCATAACCAAATTAAATTAATATAACCAAAAAGGGCTTAACTTTGGCCACTTTTCCCCTTCCATCATCCCCCCAAAGCAGGGTAAACTCTTAGCATCCATCTTTTTTCCTTCTGGCCTGAGATTCTGAGAATAGGCAGCAAATACCTGATGCCATATCTTGCTCAATTCAGTGACCAATAGGAAAGCATCACAGAATAGAACAGAACAGAACAGCATAGAACAGAGTTATTTATTGGCCAAGTGTGATTGGACACACAAGGGATTTGTTTTTAGTGCATATGCTCGCAGTGTACATAAAAGAAAAGATACATTTGTCAAGAATCACGAGCTACAACACTTAATAATTATCATGGGGTCAAATAAGCAATGAAGAAACAATCAATATTAATAAAAATCATAAGCATATAAGCGACAAGTTGATGCTGTTGATCTTTCATCATCTGCAAAAATAGTCTGAAAAATTGCTATGAAGGAAAGTTTTCCACGTGGAAGGGCACCTTTTCTCCTGCATTTTAGGTCTCTTGTAAGGGGATGATAGTGAAAGGATGAATGGCTTTTAGCAGCTAGCAACCTTGGAAGCGCTGACCACCCTGATGCATGAGGCTATGGTGACTGGAATAGGAGATGTGAGAGCCACACACTAAACAAAGTAGGCCTCAGCCAGGATCTGCAGGCTAAAGGTTGGGGTGGGAAGAACTGTGGTTCCCTTCCAGCTAGGATCCAAGAAACAGGGTGTTGTAAGAATATCTGCCAATAGCACAAGCTCAGCAGTAATCAATAATTGTATTAGCACTGCTCCAGTTTCCAATAAAATACAGCCAAGGGCAGGCCAAGAAAAAGAAAATCACAAATCTCAAATTTCAAAATAAGAACATAAGAACATAAGAAGAGCCATCCTGAATCAGGCCAAAGCCCATCAAGTCCAGCATTCTGTGTCACACAGTGGCCCACCAATAGTACATGGGGATCTTGAGCAGAAAGAGAAGGCAAAACCCTCCCTTTCCCCTGACCCCCAACAAATGGTACCCAAGGGAATCCTTCCTGCCTCAATCAACATAGAGGCAGCACATGGACATCCATTTCAATAACCACCAATTAGTATTAGTATTATTTATTTATTTATTATTAGAGTTAAAAGGGACCTTACAGGTCATCAAGTTCAACCCCCTGCCTGAGCAGGAAATCCTACAGTGCCACAGCCAAATGGCAGTCCAATCTCCTCTTGAAAATGTCCAAAGTTGGGGAGTCCACAACCTCCGCTGGCAGGCCGTTCCACTGGTTGATCGCTCTCACTGTCAGGAAATTCTTTCTTATCTCCAGGTTGAATCTTTCCTTGGTCAGTTTCCAACCGTTGTTCCTCGTCCGGCCCTTGTTAGATTTATATGCCACCCCTCTCCGTAGACCGATATACTTGGCATCCATGAATCTGTCTAATCCTGCCTTGAAGCTATCAAGGCTGACAGTTGTCACAACCTCTTCCAGAAGTGAATTCCATGGGTGAAGAAATATTTCCCTTTATTTGAACCTTAAGTCATGTCAACCTTAAGTCAAAATGAACCTTAAGTCATGTGATTGCATAGAGCTGCCTTCCAAGAATGAACCTTAATCAAAGGTTGAACCAGCACATACACAGCCCTTCCTCACATGGAGGAATCCTTTCATTAAGGTTCATTATTGGATGGCACAGAGGAAAATTATCTTTGTTTTGTAATCAGCAATTAAAAAATTGTTATTCCTTGCAATTCATATCCATTCACCTTTGGCAACTCTTAAGCCACTGACCCCACAATCTTTCTCATGACTTAACCGCTTCTAACATCCTATTTTTGTATGGATTAGACTTTTTCTTTTTCTTTCTTTAAACATTTTTTTATTTAGAAAAGAAATACAAAAGTATATACTATCCTTACAGATATACATATACTGTAGAATCATTTCAAAGGAAAAGAAACAGAAAGAATAGAAATATGGTGTAGTCTCCATTATTGGTATACAGTGATCCCTCGATTTTCGCGGGGGTTGCATTCCCAGACTGCCCGCGAAAGTCGAATTTCCACGAAGTAGAGATGCGGAAGTAAAAACACTATTTTTTGCTATGGACAGCCAAAAACTACCCCCATGCACCCTTTTCCAAAGCCGCGCAAGGAGCCAGGCTTGAAGTTGGGGGCGGGGAGCGATGAAAGTGCGGAGGCCGGCAAAGATTGTTTTGAATGTCGGTTGCCCCCACCCCCCCAGTGCCTCCAGCCCCCTCTCCACTACCCCCTCGCCCTCCCAATCTGCCCCTCTCACCGGCTTTCTTGGGACACGGGTCCTCCTGCAGCAGCGCTGACAGCTACGGCTTCTCATCCTCCTCATTCGGCCGCTAGCCGCTCTGAGCACTTTGAGAATGCCCGCCCCTCTCACAGTCCCTTAGCTGAGAGCGCTTTTGTCCCAGCTATCAGCGAGGGGGCTGCAGGAGAGGCGGGGCAGGCGTTCTCACAGAGAGGGAGAGAGAGAGGGAGAAAGAGAGAGAGAAAGAGCAAGAGGGGGAGAGTGGAAGGTAGAGAGAGAGAGAGAGAAATGATAGAAAAAAGAGGAGAAAAAAAAGAGAAATGAGAAAATGATTGAAGCAAAGAATGACAGGAAAGAACGAGAAAGAGAGAGAGAAGTGACTCTTGGTGATGACGTATGATGTCATCGGGTCGGAAAAACCGTGGTATAGGGAAAAAACCGTGGAGTATTTTTTAATTAATATTTTTTGAAAAACCCGTGGTATAGCCATTTCGCGAAGTTTGAACCCGCGAAAATTGAGGGATCACTGTAATATGGATATCAAACATGGGTAAAATTGTTTTAAAATTTTAATTAATAATAATAATTTATTAGATTTGTATGCCGCCCCTTTCTGAGTATATTTGTCAAAATATTCAAATGGATCAATGGGAAAATGAGTTTGAAGGATTGCAATTTGTATTATATTCTAGGCTTAAAGAGAATATTTATAAAATGACGTGCTGTTGGCATTTGTCTACAATGCATAAAGGTATCTTAAATTTACAGTGTGTATAGTTGCCTTAGATTAATTAAGCAATGCAGAAAGGTACCTTATATTTATGTTGGAAATATGAACAATATGAAGGGACATTTTATCGTGCCTGGTGGCTGTGTAAAAAATCCCCGCAAAATTGGATGCAAATAGATAAAATAGTTCCCACTTGACAATAATTTGTTTCATAAATGTTTGAAATTACAAGAGCACTGGAAAAAAGTGAGTTACGATTGGTTGTGGCACTTAAGACCTTCACAACATCCCCACATTTATAGAATTGGGATTCAGGTACTTGGCAATGTCTTACCTTTCCGTCTATGTAGATTCTCAGACATCCAGGTCATGGTTGTCCCAAAGGTGCATTTTTTCAAGAGGCAACTGGACTTTCTTGTTTTTGCTTTGAAGACATTTCACTTCTCATCTAAAAAGCTTTTTCAGCTCTGTTTTCAGTCAGAGCTGAAGAAGCTTCTTGGGTGATAAGTGAAACATCTTCAAAGAAAACAGATCATGCCAAAAAAACAGATTATGCCAGACTAATTTTATAGCATTCTTTGACAAAGTGACAAAATTAGTGGACCAGGGGAATGCTGTCAATGTGGTTTATTTGGACTTCAGTAAGACTTTTGACTGCACTCAATGTGTAGTGCTCAATGGGACTACATCTACATGGAGGAATGGGATATAGGCTTTACAATTCAATTACCTCTAGCTAAATAAACATGGTTCTGTCTCAAGACTGACTTCTTGCCTTTCATAACTGAGAGGCAATCAAAAGAAACTTGATTTTCCGGGTATTTGTTTAGGAGAATGGGATGGACATCTCAGGGCTCACTGAGATACCCTGCTATCTATGGGGCAAAGTTGCCCCACTCTTTTTGAAATGACATTTTTCATGATGTCATCATTTTTATTAATATTGTTTCCTCATTGCTTATTTGTACCCTATGACAATCATTAAGTGTTGGTTGTGATTCTTGACAAATGTATATTTTTCTTTTATGTACACTGAGAGCATATGCACCAAGACAAATTCCTTGTGTGTCCAATTACACTTGGCCAATAAAGAATTCTATCCTATCCTATCCTATTCTATTCTATTTTAATTTGGATGTACCTATTTTTACAGCGTCATTTTGGACAACATCCATGATATTAGGAATGACACCATATGCCCAATTTTATCCTCACCTATTCAGAAGGAATAAGGTTTTTTTCTTGCCCTAAATGTTATAATAGAGTACAATTGGGATGGCTATTTTGTACACAATATAGTAAATGCCTCTTCACAGGAAACCTCTTCATTAGCCTTCACATCTTCTTTATCCCCTTCATCCTTCTCATTTGCTCCACTACCTTCTCTATTGGCATCTTTATTATGATTATCATCATTTGTTATTATAATTATTAATACTTTGTTATTTTGCATGTACACTGAGAGCTTGTGCACAGGAGACAAATTCTTTGTGCGCTTAATCACATTTGGCTAATAAAAGTGTCCCATCCCATTCCATTCCATTCAGCTCACTGTATAATGCAATATTTGCAAAATCAAAATCAAGCACATACAAATGTGTCCACTGGGGAAAAATATTTAAAAAAACATAATTTTGTCCTAAAGCATGCTTGGTGTTACCCGCTTCCCTTAAAAATTAGGAAAACGCTTTAGCTTATATGGCAGAGACATGCAATAAATAGCGTTGTGACTCAATAACACAAAGATTATAATTGCATCAGGATTATTACCTGCAGCTGCTGATAGAAGAGGATGGAGAAATGGAATCATAGTCCCTACAAAGAATGTTCACAGGTAGAAAAAAAAGATGGAAATAATCATCTGTGCAGCTAGGATTCCACCACTTCTCTCTCTCTCTCTCTCTCATTCTCTCTCTCTCTCTCTCTCTCTCTCTCTCTCTCTCTCTCTCTCTCTCTCTCTCTCTTTTCCTCTTTCTCTCTCTCTCTCTCTCCCTCTCTCTCTCTCTCACACACACAGACAACATGCACATAGAAAAAGAATGGACTTTATACAGCCACAACGACCGCTTTGACTTTTACAACAGTTTATTTACTGAATCATTAAAAAAACCCAGAATGACTATATAAAAGAAATAAACAACATATGAAGCACATATTGAGTAAAGAAAAAAATGTCATTAAATGAACAAAGTTTGCTATTAGCTATTTAATTAAATAAATAGCTAGTTAATTATACTCATTCTGTCATCTGAAGAAATAATTAGAAATGTCTATAAAATTCTAGACACCGTATTAATATTGATGTGACCAGTATTTATAATTGTTAAAAAATAAATAAAAACAAAAAAGAGAAAAATCAATACAAACCATATCAAGAACCTACGTAGTTTTGAATTCCCTCCCATTCTTCCCAGCTCAACATATTTATGAAAACTGAAATTATTTCTAGTTGGGGTTTTTTACAAAAATATTTTTTCCTTAAAAATCATATTCTATACTAAGTGTTTGCTTTGTTGGGTGGCATATGAAATAAAGGGGATCCACAACTCTTGTTTAAATTTAGTCCAACTTTGGTATTGTTAATTTTGCCGTAGCAACATATTTCCCAGGGTTGTGTTCCTATGCTGACAGTGTGGATAAGTGTCTCTTTTCTAATACAGTAATACCTTGTCTTACAAACTTAATTGGTTCCAGGACAAGGTTCTTAAGGTGAAAAGTTTGTAAGATGAAACAACGCTTCCCATAGGAATCAATGGAAAAGCGATTAATGCGTGCAAGCCCAAAATTTACCCCTTCTGCCAGCTGAAGCGCCCGTTTTTGCACTGTTGGGATTCCCCTGAGGCTCCCCTCCATGGGAAACCCCACCTCCAGACTTCCGTTGCCAGCGAAGCGCTCGTTTTTGTGATGCTGGGATTCCCCTGCTGGGATTCCCCTGCAGCAACACAAAAACAGGGGAGCCTCATGGGAATCCCAGCAGTGCAAAAACAGGTGCTTCACTGGCAATGGAAGTCTGGAAGAGGGGCATCCCAGCGGCGGCGGTGGGTTTGTAAGGTGAAAATAGTTTGTAAGAAGAGGCAAAAAAATCTTAAATCCCGGGTTTGTATCTCAAAAAGTTTGTATGACGAGGTATCACTGTATTGAGTTTAATTTGTTTTCATGGCCATCAGCATATACTTTAACAAATTGTGAGATTTTTAATTTATTTCTTTTTCCATCTTGACTTATTTTGACCTCTACACCAGAGATGGGACTCTTATAATGTAACAACCGGATCGCCCAGCACTAAAAATGCGAGCATGCGCGCTTGTGAATGGTAGACAGCTTCAAAAACACAGGGATATAGGATGAAATAGCACCGGGGTGGGTGGGCTAGCCCATCCGCCAGTCAGAACTACCAATTTTCCAAATTGGTATAAAATGGTAGCAGCCCACCACTGCTCTACACCCACTTCCTGATTGATAACTTGATTCCCTACTGGGCTCAGGATCAGGCCATATCAGAAAATGAGGTCTTTTTTTACTTCTGAAAAATTATGTTTTAGTATCATTACACTTGAAATTTAAAGAAGTATCACGCATGATTTCTAAATGGTCTCTGGTCGCTTGACTAGGGTGCAATGCAGGACTTTTAGCAAGGAATCTGCTTGCAGTTTTCTGACTGTGATGTATTTTATTATTATTGTTGTTGTTGTTGTTTTGTTGTTATTGTTATTGTTGTTGTTGTTGTTGTTGTTGTTGTTGTTGTTGTTGTTGTTATTAATTAGATTTGTATGCTCCCCCTCTCCGAAGACTTGGACTCGTATTTGTGCTACCAGGTTCCTGAGTTTGTTTGTTTTTGGGACACCCTAGATTAACTCGGCTCCTCTACAACAATGAAGAGTTTCTAGGCTTCTTTTTGAAAATTCATAGAAATGAGTAGAAAAATCAAACCATTCCTGACTGTTTCACCAGCTAGCTGTATTTCTCACTAAGTGTCCTACTGCTTTTTTTCCAATTTTATTGGAACTCATTTCTTCCTCACCTGTAAAGCTGATTATCAGTGGAAGATTCATTCATTCATTCATTCATTCATTCATTTATTTATTTATTTATTTATTTTGTCCAATACACAATGAGGGTTTTAGTGGGTATATATCTATATACACATAGTAAAATACGTGATGAAGGTTATAGAGGAGATACTCATAGTAAAATATATCTAAGAAATAATAGAAAAGAAGGTATGGTAATAGAACATATCAATGAAAGAATAGAAGAAGAGATATAGGAATAGAAGAAAGGTATAGGAGATATAGGAGAGCAATAGGACAGGGGACGGAAGGCACTCTAGTGTACTTGTACTCGCCCCTTACTGACCTCTTAGGAATCTGGATAGGTCAACCGTAGATAATCTAAGGGTAAAGTGTTGGGGGTTTGGAGATGACACTATGGAGTCCGGTAATGAGTTCCACGCTTCGACAACCCGGTTACTGAAGTCATATTTTTTACAGTCAAGTTTGGAGCGGTTAATATTAAGTTTAAATCTGTTGTGTGCTCTTGTGTTGTTGTGGTTGAAGCTGAAGTAGTAGCCTACAGGCAGGACGTTGCAGCATATGATCTTGTGGGCAATACTTAGATCTTGTTTAAGGCGTCTTAGTTCTAAACTTTAGATCTCTAGTAAATACACTGGCTTCAGAAACATGTTCATATTTTAAAAGTTTTCTCCTGGACTTCCTCATGATTTCCTCCAAAATATCTGGGTACATCATCCTGCTGATGTTGTATGGCAGCGTTGGTTGCAAAATATATCCGGCATGGCAGTTGGCAGCTGTGTTGTGCAATTTTCATTAACTTACGGAAACCACTGTGTGAGTGGAGAGAGAGAGAGAGAGACAGGGCAAGTCATTTTGAGCTCCATCCATCCATCACTCCAACTGTAGTCATGTGTCCGGGCTGTGAGCTTACAAACGATACATACAAACAATGCAAGAGTTGTGTCCTCCAAAGGCTTCCCTCTCAAATGAGTGCCCTGAAGGATGCTTCAGTGGGGCCTTTCATGAAGAGCCTATAGCAGTTCCCGTTTTACATGGATCATTTCCAATCTTTTTCTTCTTTTCCCCCCCTTTTCTTTTTGCCTTTGATGATTTTTCATTACTTCCTTGTTCTTTTTTATTCCTCTGTTCAAAGGTTTATTTTTTAATGTAAAATTATTTTAAATGGGAAAGAAGATATATGGAGTGTGAATGCTCGACCTCAGGCTGTTAAGGAGGATGCTTGAACAGAATGGCGCTTGTGTTCTTTGGTTGTGTAATTTTTGTTGAGGCTCTGAAGAATTCTTTGGCAGACAAACATTTGGTGCATAATAAAGCATAGAGCCTCTTGCCATTATCATCTGAGGAAGAGACGGGCACAGCTACTCATATAGAATCTATCTTTATTTGAGAATGAAAAGTGAGACTAGAATGAAGGTCCAACAGTCACTCTACATCATCCTATTGAATAGGAAAGAGCTCTATCTCAATGGTAGCCCATCAGATTTTTAAGTGTCATTCCTGCCATCTCCCTCGGGGACCAAGATCTTTATCTGAGATCTTGGAGATCAACCACCTGCCAAGGTAAACAATACAGAGATAGGTGGATTAATGGTCTGACTCGATATAAGGGAGCTTCCTAGGATCCCTCATTGGCTGTGATTCTAAGATTGGTAGAACCACTAAAGGACAATCCATTAATTGATTGATTGATTGATTCATTCCTTTTGTTCGTCAAATTTAGGTACCACCCATCCCATTCTTAGAGTTAATCCTATCAATGTTATTGGACTGATCTGTCGGTCAGCTAAACAAAATATATATGAGCACAATTATTCAAGGTTAACTCAGCCTTCCATCCTGCCAAGGTCAATAAAATGAGGGCCCAGATTGTTGGGGGCAATATGTTGACTCTGTAAAACACTTAGAGAGGGCTGTAAAGCACTGTGAAGTGGTACTGTGTATAAGTCTAAATGCTGTTGCTATTCTGGGGCAAAGAAAAATTTTAGTTTTAGAGAATTCCCTGCTTTGTTTTTTTTTAGAATAGAATTTTTTATTGGCCAAGTGTGATTGGACACACAAGGAATTTGTCTTTGGTGCATATGCTCTCAGTGTACATAAAAGAAAAAAAAATATTTGTCAAGAATCATGTGGTACAACACTTAATGATTGTCATAGGGGTCAAATAAGCAATGAAGAAACAATCAATATTAATAAAAAATCTTAAGGGTGCAAGCAACAAGTTACAGTCATACAGTCATAAATGGGAGGAAATGGGTGATAGGAATGATGAGAAAAAAACTAGTAGTAATAGTAATGCAAACTTAGTAAATAGTTTGACAGTGTTGAGGGAATTATATGTTTAGCAGAGTGATGGCATTCAGGGAAAAACTGTGTTCTAGTTGTGTCTAGTTTTGTCTTGGTGTGACGTTAACAGTTATTTCCTATCATTCGGAATCCAATCACTAAGTGTTGTACCAAATGATTCTTGACAAATGTATCTTTTTCTTTTATGTACACTGAGAGCATATGCACCAAGACAAATTCCTTGTGTGTCCAATCACACTTGGCCAATAAAGAATTCTATTATATTCTATTCTATTCTATTTGAGAAAAGGAGAAATGTCATTAATGTAGCTGATACCTTTTTAAGATCTGTTATTAAGCACAACTATATTTTACACACATGCAGAGGGTCAGCACAAAATGAAGTCCAAAGCTTTGTGACATCTTTCCTTCCTTCAACCTGTCTCACCTTCCCCTCCCCTTCCACTCTGGGATTTGGACATGAACTGAAATGGGAGGAAGCCATTCCTGGTTCTACCCTCTCCAAGTAATAAAAACAGTAGAAAATGCTGTCGCGTGAAAACCACCATCAGTAAAAACAGCAGGAGAAGCATAACACAGTCATATGACAATCACATGGCTGGCAGAAGCCCAGCTGTCTTTCCCAGGTAACATCCCCCTTCTTTATTTTTTATTTTATTTTTTTTTGTCCAATACACAATGAGGGTTTTAGTGGGTATATATCAATATACACATAGTAAAATACATGATGAAGGTTATAGAGGAGATACTCATAGTAAAATATATCTAAGAAATAATAGAAAAGAAGATATAGGAATAGAATATATCAATGAAAGAATAGAAGAAGAGATATAGGAATAGAGGAAAGGTATAGGAGATATAGGAGAGCAATAGGACAGGGGACGGAAGGCACTCTAGTGCACTTGTACTCGCCCCTTACTGACCTCTTAGGAATCTGGATAGGTCAACCGTAGATAATCTAAGGGTAAAGTGTTGGGGGTTTGGGGATGACACTATGGAGTCCGGTAATGAGTTCCACGCTTCGACAACTCGGTTACTGAAATCATATTTTTTACAGTCAAGTTTGGAGCGGTTAATATTAAGTTTAAATCTGTTGTGTGCTCTTGTGTTGTTGTGGTTGAAGCTGAAGAAGTCGCTGACAGGCAGGACGTTGCAGCATATGATCTTGTGGGCAATACTTAGATCTTGTTTAAGGCGTCTTAGTTCTAAACTTTCTAGGCCCAGGATTGAAAGTCTAGTCTCATAGGGTATTCTATTTCGAGTGGAGGAGTGTCACACAGGGCTACCGCTGTCTGAAGAGACCATTATATCTTTTATTTTAAGCATCAGTCTAGCCAGTCTTTCACTAAGCACATGTTTATATAGAGGGATTTCCTGAAGAACTTTAAGCCCATTTCCGGAAGAATTCTAAGCCCGTGTATATAAAGGATCTGCATAAGACCTCATCAGACATTTCAAGAGGCATATATACACATGGGAGACAGATGTCCACTTTCTCCAACAGCCCAAATTGCCATGGAAAGCAGGAGGGTAGTGACCGGGGGGGGGAGGCAGGTTATAGTTGCAGCAGCCTATATACGTAAAGCAGCCTGTGTGAGTTTGGCGCATCCCAGGTCTTGACTGTGTCATCCCCAGCATCATCAATTCAGGCAGCAAAAACTGCCGTACAAGATCAAAGGAAACACTATTTTAACATCAATACAGCTAAACACAAATTTTAGCTGCTTCCCTGGTGGGCTCAGGGTGAAATCAAAGCAACGTTATGCGCATATATGCTTTAAAAAAAGTATGCAAGAAACGCATCTCCATGTCATGGTTTACAAGACAGGACAATTCGCATTTTAACTTGCATATTTTAGAGAACGATGGTTTTGATTTGTGGTTTAGCATCTAGTCTAAATCCTTTGATTTGCTCAGTAAACTTTGGCTGAATAAATCAGAGCATAGCAGTAAACTTTGGCATTCGATTCATGTGCTGGTTGGAATTCTAGAAATTGTACAGGTAGTCTTCATTTAAGTATGACTAGTTCAGTGACTGTTCAAAGCTACAGTAATAGCAATAGTGTAGCAATAGCACTTAGACTTATATACCAGTTCACAGTGATTTTGCAGCCCTCTCTAAGCAGTCTACAGAGTCAGCACATTGCTCCCAAAAATCTGGGTCCTCATTTTAGAGTCTGAGTCAACTTTGAGCCTAGTGAGATTGAAACTGCAAAATTGCAGGCAGCCAGCAGTCAGCACATCTAGCCTGCAGTACTGCATTCTAACCACTGCACCACCTCTCACCCCTGCTATTCAATATCTACATGAAACCGCTGAGTCAGATCACCCAAGGGCATGGGGTGAGGTATCATCAATACGCCGATGATACCCAGTTATACATTTCCACCCCATGTCCAGTCAACGAAGCAGTGGAAGTGATGTTCCGGTGCCTGGAGGCTGTTGGGGTCTGGGTGGGTGTCAACAAGCTCAAACTCAATCCAGACAAGACGGAGTGGCTGTGGGTTCTGCCTCCCAAGGACAATGCCATCTGTCCATCCATAACCCTGGGGGGGGGGGGGAACTACTGACCCCCTCAGAGAGAGTTCGCAACTTGGGCGTCCTCCTCGATCCACACCTGACATTGGAACATCATCTTTCGGCTGTGGCAAGGAGGGCGTTTGTCCAGGTTCACCTGGTGCACCAGTTGCGGCCCTATTTGGACAGGGAGTCATTGCTCACAGTCGCTCATGCCCTCATCACCTCGAGGTTCGATTACTGCAATGCTCTCTACATGGGGCTACCTTTGAAAAGTGTTCGGAAACTTCAGATCGTGCAGAATGCAGCCGCGAGAGCCATCGTGGGGCTTCCAAGATTCGCCCACGTTTCTTCAACACTCTGTGGCTTGCATTGGCTGCTGATCAGTTTCCGGTCACAATTCAAAGTGTTGGTCATGACCTTTAAAGCCCTACATGGAATTGGACCAGAGTACCTCCAGAACCGCCTGCTACCGCACGAATCCCAGCGACCGATAAGGTCCCACAGAGTTGGCCTTCTCCGGGTCCTGTCAACTAAACAATGTCATTTGGCAGGCTCCAGGGGAAGAGCCTTCTCTGTGGCAGCCCTGGCCCTCTGGAACCAACTCCCCCCGGAGATTAGAACTGCCCCCACCCTCCCTGTCTTTCGTAAATTACTCAAGACTCACTTATACCGCCAGGCATGGGGGAGTTGAGACACCTTTCCCCCCAGGCTTCTTTATATTTTGTTTCATGTTTGGTATGAATGTGCTGTTTGGTTTGTTTTTTTTAAATAATGATAGGGTTTTATATGTTTTTTTTAATATTAGATTTGTTCCACTACTATATTGTTTTTATTACTGTTGTGAGCCGCCCCAAGTCTTCGGAGAGGGGCGGCATAGAAATCTAATTAATAATAATAATAATAATAATAATAATAATAATAATAATAATAATAACGAGTTCTCACAAGCTTCAGTCATCCCAGCATCCCTGGGATGACTGCATGATTATGACCCAGGCACTTGGCAATCAGTTTGCCATCATGACAGTCACAACATCCCTCATTGCTGGTTTCATTGCCGTCTTCTGATAAGCAAAGTTAATGTTGAAGCTGACAGGAGGTGGTAAATAGTTGATCCCAAGGTATCTCACTTAAAAACTGATATCTTATCAGTAAGGTTACATGACTTTGTGCTTTACAGTCATGTTGCTTAGCAATGGAGTTGCTGGTCCATTAAGTGAGGACTGTACAACTGGAAGATTTCAATTTCTGGATGACTGATCTACGAAATAAGTTTTAGTTAGACAAGTTTTAAAAATGCCTCACTGGATACTTTCTTATGTTGAGTTCATAACCAATGTGCCCCTCAAGTCTTCAAGCCAATGAAATTGTCAATCATGGCTGAGAATTGACAACATTGACCCCCTAAAATATTATTGTATACAGTGAGTAATCAGATGCAGTGCCATAAAACAACTAACTAGCCACTAATTTAGACATTCTTTTAAGAAGTACTCTAAGCTAGGGGCCATGCATTGTAAAATCATAAATTGATATGGATGGGAGGATGATGATTAGCTACTAACCATGGTAGCTAAATGGACACTTCATATCCTAGAGAGAGTCTAAACCAGTGGTTCCCAACCTTTTGGGGCGCATGCCCCATCTAAGTATCTCTCCCGCGTGACATATAATTCTTACTATTCAAAAAGTGAACTCCTTCTTACATGGAGGAAGCCTAAAAGGACATTAACTTGGTTTAAACAAGGTTCCAGTTGCCCCCATTAAAAATCAAATTGTCCCCCTGTGGGGCATGGGTCCCACATTGGGAACCACTGGTCTAAACAGAGCTCCCTAAGGGCATCTAATTTGCCACTGGGTTAGATAGACCCTCTGATTAATTCAATTTGGCATGCTTAATTTTATTCATTTATTCTATTCATATTCAATCTTTTATTTATCTGAAGCAAGTAATGCAAGCTAAACAGCAGAATAAAAAAAATACATCATAAATTAAAATGGTTAATAACATGGCAAAAGAGATGATTATTTTTCTAAATGTGATGGGGGAGATCTTTTCCTGTGTGACAGATAAATAGGTCTCTGATCAGGGAAGCATCTTTAGAAAGGCTTCTTCCACAGATTCTAATTACCAGACAGGTTTATAAGATATGAAATGGTCCTTAAAGTTATTTACCAACCAAATCGTAATTTGCAGTTGGAATGGAGAGATTACAGTGTTGAAATCTGCCTTGGGGTTTAGAGCCTTCTTATTCCACATCCCAATTTGCCATTCTGAATGTTTTGATATCTGCTAGTTCACAAGATGGGAACAACAATATGTAAGTGATAATTTGATTAGCTCTCATAGTGTGCCCAAAATTTGCCAAGGCTGACCAATATCATCCTTTTTGTTAGTGACAATGCTGCAGATGACATTAATGAAACCAAAATAAATAAATAAATAAAAGCAAGAGAAAGGGGAAGGACATAATAGATTTGAAATAAAATATGTTCGGGGAAGTGAAAGTGTAAGTTTGATTATCAATAAAGGAGCTAAAAGGTATGTCAGAATTTATGAAAGTGGCATACAGATTGTTGTGTGCATATATGAATGTATGAATTCATGAGTCAATTGGTTGCATGCCATACTCCAATGAAAGGCTTCTTGGGGAAAAATAGACATGAAAAAGTAAGTCTTTTTTAAAAAAAATAAATCAGTTGAAAGTAGAATGAGTGCAGGATTAGAAAGTACCTTTTGAAATGTATTGAAAGATAGATTAATGTCCCAAAAGGAGGAATTGAAAGTAGATGTAATGAAGGATTGCATGGACGCTGTTTGGAATAGAATGGAAAGAAAAATTTGCATGGTTACATTAATGGGAATGTAAAAAAAGATATTTGATAAAAAGATGAAGTGAAAGAAACTATGGATGAGAAACAAATGAAAGGAGAAAATTCTGGCTGATTTTGAGGGAAATGGAAAAAGAATATTGCGGAGTGATGCAAAGGCTAAACAAATAGCCACTAACAAAGAGAGTAAGTTTAAGAATAAAAGTGATGAAATGTTTGGAATGAAACTGAAATTAAGAGATTTTGGAAGGAGTACAGTGATCCCTCGAGTTTCGCGATCTCGATCTTCGCGAAACGCTATATCGCGATTTTTAAAAAAATATTAATAAAAAAAAAACCACTTCCGCGTTTGGCTTCGGGACTCAGCTCGGAAGTGACGCAGCTGTTTTAAAAGGTCGCAGCCGGCCTGGGGGGCTTCCCAGCACCCCCCCGAACCCCCAACCTGGGTCTTCCCGGCCGCCCACGCAAAGGGGAAACCCCGGCTCCTCGCTGATGCCCGCCGCTCGCCCGCCCGCCAGCAAGAGGGGGAAGACCCAGGGAAGGTTCCTTCGGCCGCCCAGCAGCTGATCTGCTCAGTAGCACAGCAGCAGCGAGGAGCCGAATCGGGGTTTCCCCTTTGCGTGGGCGGCGGGGAACGCAAACTCTACCATCTACGCATGCGCGGCCATAGAAAAAAGGGTGCGCATGCGCAGATGGTGTTTTTACTTCCGCAACCCTACATCGTGAAAAATCGATTATCGCAAGGGGTCTTGGAACGGAACCCTCACGATAATAGAGGGATCACTGTATTTTTATTTTTTAATGGGATGATAGTGATATGCCAGACAATGAAACCGGAATAGTGCTATATATCATAGAATCATAGATTTGGAAGACAGCATAGAAATCTTCTAGTTCATCCCTCCAGCTCAGTAGAGGGTCCATTGGATCATCTCTGAAGTTGACAGTACTATGTTCCTGTTAAGGTACTCCAAAACAACATTTGTATTTATAGCAGGCTTCTATGTTTAATTTTAACTTCTATGCTGAATTTGTGGTCAATCCAGATCCATTTCATGTAGAATGATGCCTATCAATCACCCCCTACCTAAATTTATGACTTTCATTTATTTTTCCCATATGCAGAACTTTACATTTCTCCCTGTTAAATTCCATCTCAGTCATTTCAGCTCATTACTGAAGCTGTTCTCTCAGTTCCCCATCCAAGTGATTGATAAACATGCTAAGCATCTAAGAAGAACTCTGTTGGATAATAAGAATAATAGCAATAATAGCAATAATAGCAATAATAGCAATAATAGCAACAATTATTATTAATGTTGTTGTTGTTGTTGTTGTTGTTGTTGTTGTTATTTAGAAACATCATCATTTGGAACACAACATGCCAGATATTACAGTTAACGAGGGCCAAAACATACAGTTTATTGATATTGCTGTACCAGGAGATGCCACAATCAAAGAAAAAAAAACCTGGAAAAAATTATGAAATATTGTGACCTGGCCATCAAAATTACATAGCTATGGATGAAACATTTAACAGTGATACCCATTGTCATCAAGGCACTTGGTACTATGTCCAGGAATTTTACAAAACACATCAATAACTTCCTGCAATAACACCAGCTGAACTGCATAAACTGCGCTACCCAGGACATCATATATTTTAAGAAGATATTTGGTTGATACACTGGCAGTAACCTGTATCAACCATAAGCACCAGTCAACGGTATTTGTGACACATTTTTAAATGTTCAGTTGACTGAGTTTCATGTTTAATAAATAGTAGTAGTAGTAGTAGTAGTAGTAATAGTAATAGTAATAATCCTTACCATTATGAAATGAATAGCAAATGCGTGAAACATCTGTTAACTGTTGTGAACATTTTAACTTCTATCCCATCCAGTACACTATATGAAATCAACCAACTAATGTGTAGCGCAACTGCTGTTATAACTGCAGAACTGGGTTATAAAATGCCCAAAAAGAAACTCACTGGATTGGCCCGTGTAAAAAAAAAGCTTTAATTTTTTGGAAAGAATGGTGGGAAAACACAGTGGAATACAACAAAACTGCATTCTGGATCAAAGATATTCAACAACAAGCAATACGAAACAAAATGGAAAATATTATAATAACAACTGACATGGTTGCAAAACAAGCAAAGAAGGTCAAGAACTGGAGTGCACCTGCCCTGGATGAATTGCATGGATACTGGCTAAAACACCTGATCAGCCTCCATCATCACATGGCCATTCAATTTGATAAACTACTTCAAAATGCAATAAGCAAAGAATGCTTAAAAGCTGACCAAATAATAATGAAAGATCCAGAAAAGGGCACAGAACCAAGCAACTATCACTCAATTATTTGTCTCCCAACAATATTCAAATTTTTACAAGAATACTAGAAAATTCGATATTCAATGATCTGATAGAAAATAACCTGTATCCAGTAGAACAAAACGGAAATTATAAAAAATCAAGAGGAACAAAAGATCAGTTGCTCATTGACAAAATGATACTAAAAATGCAAAACGAAGAAAAATTAATTTAAATATGATGTTGTTTGATTGCAAGAAGGCATTTGACTCTTTATCCCACAGCTGGATTAACACCTGTCTGGAAAACATTGGAATAAGCAAAAATATCTGTACATTTCTGAAAGCAAATATGCAAAAATGGAAAACAGTTCTAACAGCAAATGGGGAGAACATTGGTGAAGTCAACATCAAACAAGGAATCTTCCAGGGGGACTCACTTTCACCACTGTTGTTGAACATCACATTAATTCCACTGACAATATTCCTGCAAAATACAAAACTGGGATACCAAATCTCAAACCAACATAGCAAGATGAACCATTCATCCATTCTACCTGGATGACTTAAGAATGTATGCAAAAAACTTCACTGAACGTAAATCAATATTTAAATCACTGAACTTAAATCAAAACTGTTCAGCAGTGACATCAAAATGAACTTTCAACTAGGAGAGGGGGTTAGGCCAACATCTTAGTGGCACAGGTGTCCACTGCACTCCATAGGAAACCCTGAATCCTAGCTGCTTTGAGGCATGGCACTGATTGGAACAAGGTCAAATCTGCCTTGGAGGGGTGGTGGAGAAGAAGCACCATTCAGGGGTTTTGGGAGGCTTGCAATTCCCACCCCCTGGGAACCAGCACCAGCCTCTCAGCCAGCAGCTGAGGAAGATGACTTTGTCACTATTAGCTGAGATGGCCACGAATGGACTGATGGAAAGGAGAGATTGTGGATTGTCTGGGTCAGGGGTAGGCAAAGTTGGCTCTTCTGGGACATGTGGACTTCAACTCCCAGAATTCCCGAGCTAGCATGATTGGCTAAGGAATTCTGGGAGTTGAAGTCCATAAGTCATAAAAGAGCCAACTTTCCCTACCCCTGCTCTGGGCAACAAAATCTGCTGACTTTGCAATGACAAAGTTGAAATTGTTTCATACTTAATATGTGAGTGCAGCAAAATCACATAGATTACAAAGCTAGACATGATCGAGTTGCTAAATTAGTCTACTGGTCATTATGTAAAAAAATATGCCATACCTGTATCCGAAAAGTCATGGGATCACAAAGTGGAAAAAGTTACTGAAAATAAGATGGTGAAGATCTTGTGGGACTGTTGAATATAGACAGAACATCATTTGGACACAACACACCAGGTATCATGCCAGAGTCGAAGAAAAAGAACTGGAAAAAAATATGAAATATCATGACTTGGCCATTGAAATCACACAGCTATGGATGAAACATGTAACAGTGATATCCATTATCATCGGGGCACTTGGTACCATGTCCAAGAATTTCACAAAACACATCAAGAAATTGCAGCTTCCTGCAATAACACCGGAGGAACTGCAAAAATTTGTGCTACTCGGAACATCATATATTTTAAGAAAATAGTTTGTTGATACCTAGGACCCTGGCAGCAACTTGTATCAACCTTTAGCACCAGTCAGTGATATTTCCGAAACTTAGTTGACTGAGTTTCATGTTTAATGAATAAATGAGATAATGATAAT
The DNA here is from genome assembly GCF_031021105.1 of Erythrolamprus reginae. Lineage (NCBI taxonomy): Eukaryota > Metazoa > Chordata > Lepidosauria > Squamata > Dipsadidae > Erythrolamprus > Erythrolamprus reginae. The sequence goes on from NC_091951.1 coordinate 78,191,756, forward strand.
GATGATAATAACAACAGCAACAACAACAATCACCTTTAAAGAGAAATAAAGCCATATTCAAATACTCTTTTGGTTTGATCGTTTAGTTACCATCCAACCCACACTGGATCATTTTTAAAAAGATAATATCACCATTGGCTTTGTTGAAGACCTTGGTGAGATGCACTAGGTCTATGGTATCTCCTGAGATAGATGCTCTATGAAAGACAGGAGTAGTTACTTTGAAACAATCTGTTTGTTACTAACTCATGCTTCCCCCAGTGGCATCATTAAGATCAAAAGGAAGTCTTCGTTGTTGCGTTGGTATCTGGGGCAAGCCTCAGCTTATTCTGAGCTTTGGACTCTCTGAAACAGGTCATCTATTTCCTGGAAATTATTCTTCCTTGAATATATGGTCCTGTTCTGTCCCAGCATCGAGTCCCCCAAAATAAGATGCACACCACCAGATTTAGTACTAAATGTTTACTATTAATAAAAGTCTTAGCAGTTTTGAATCTCTTCTAAAAGCAAGTAAATTCTAATAGAGTCTTCACCACATTGTAATAATGTCTTAGCAGCTGGCCAGAGTTCCAAGAATAGGTAAACACACCAATAATTACTAGATTGTAACAGGGTTCCTTATCATAGACTTACAGAGGTTGGCTGGAAGCCCAGAGCTAATTAATGCAAACAAGAATGTAATTCTTTTAAAATCACAAGCCTGAGACAATCAATGCAGCAAGAGCCTGGAATGAAATGGCATAATCTTCTGCACTGAAGCATCATGTGTCTCCACCTTAAATAGCCTGAGGGTGTGGCGCAGTAGCAGCAGTACTACTCACAAGTAAGCCTCCTCCTGGGTAACCACTCATGCCTTCTATAGGCCCTGTGAGTCCTAGCATCAAGAAGAGGCTCTTCCTCTTCTCCTGAGTCACTCATCTCAGGAGGTGCAGAAGGTCCTGGTTGCTCTTCAGCTTCTGACACCACGTTCTCTTCACTCTCAGGCTCAGGTACCAGGAACACTAGACCATTCGTACCACACCACCACTGCCTCTGGGTCCTCTGGATCCATTGCTAGTTGCTCAGGAAGCAAACAGGCCACAACAGGTACCTTCCTTTTATTTCCTCTATATGTTTCTTTTTTCTTCTCTACTTTAGCGTGCATTCATTTCAACTAGTGATGAAATCTAAAAATTTCCCTACCGGTTCTGTGGGTGTGACTGGGTGGGCATGGCTTGGTGGTCATGGTCATGTGATCAGGTTAGCTCAAAAAGCAACTTTCACACTTCACACACAAACAAGGCAAAAGCCACACAACTAACTCACACACAATGCAAAAGCAGTTGACTTCTCACAAAATGGTCTCTGCAACAAGCAGGAACCTCACAGAGTCACAGAGAGCTCCAAAATGAACTATCACACTTTGCACAAAAATAACACAAAAGCTAAACAACTGACTCACACACAATGCAAAAGCACACAAAATTGTCCCTGCAAACAAAGCAGTAACCTCCCAGAGTCACAGTTACATGCTTTAAAAGTTTCTTTTAAAAAAAATGTTCTGATGATCCCCCTCTCAGCTGGTTGTCAAATAAGTGGGAGTCAGGACTTTTTTAAACCTTTTAAAGCATTTTTTTTAAACTACCAGCTCCAAGGAATATGTAGTAAAAATGCTTTTTAGAAAGTTTTTTTTAAGATTCATCAGATGTGGCAATCAGCTGTGCTGCACAATCATAGAAGACTTTTTTTTCACTGTTTAAAAGCATTTTTACTACTGGTTCAGACAATGAAAATATTTGTTACCAACAGTTTGGGCGAACCAGCCCAAACCGGTAGCATTTCACCCCTGATTTCAACCACTTTCAATCTCTCCTTCTTTAGGAATTGTTTATGATTGCACCTTCAGGATTCTATTTCATAGGCTTGCCCATCATTCTTGGCCTCTTTTATTCTCTGGGGTTTGAAGCCATTGGATTCCACAAACTCTCTTTTGAAATCGCAAAACCCACTCTTCTGAAATCCAGTGTGTGAGTCTGATTCTTCTCCATTCCTTTTGTCAAATTCCTGTAAACTCTTCCTGTTCCCTTGTTCATTGAATTTGCTCCCTGGAAACTCAATGCACACCATGTCTCTTGAAGGTCTTCAACTAAGTCAGCAAGAACAGTACACCAGTCAGACACAATAGCCCAGTGATGGCAAACCTATGGCACAGGTGACACGCGGAGCCATATCTGCTGGTACGTGAGCCGTTGCCCTAGCTCAGCTCCAACATGCATATGTGTGCTGGACAGCTGATTTTTGACTCACACAGAGGCTCTGGGACGGCATTTTTGTCTTTCAGAGACCCTACGGGGGATGGGGATGGGGGAGGGCGTTTTTACCCTCCCCTGGCTCCAGGGAAGCCTTTGGAGCCTGGTGAGGGTGAAACATGAGATTACTGGACCCACCAGAAGTTGGGAAACGAGCCACTTCTGGCCTCCAGGGGGTGGGGGAAGCTGTTTTTGCCCTCCCCATGAATTGAATTATGGGTGTGGGCACTCATGCATGTGTGATAATGCACCTGCACGCTCTTTCAGCACCTGAGGAAAAAAAGGTTCGCCATCACTTCAATAGCCAATCTTATGATAGTTTCAGCAGCAGTCAGCAGCCAGTTAGAAAGAGTACTAGTCTCAGACTCCTTGGATTTTCTTTTCTCCTCTTCCTCTTCCTCCTCTTCTTCTTCCTCCTCCTCCCGTTTTTCTGATTTCCCTGTTCACTTGCTCAAGAATGAAAATGGTGAGAAGGAATTCATCCTGGTGTAAGAACATTGCAAAATGTTGAGGATGCAGCGTACATCTGCAGGAGGGCTAAAAAATGAAAGTGCTTAGAGTTTATGAAGAGTTTATTTAATGTGTGTGTGAAGATTGCATCAGTATCTAATGATTGGAAGTAAGCCATTATTGTTCCTTCACCCAAAAGGAAACACAACAGGAGTAAATGCAAAAAGCACAGGAGCTTAATTTGTTAAGAATGTCTGAGAAGGTATTGATAAGAATTCTAAAAAGGATGTGAGACAATGAAGAACTTTTTTCAAGAGGCAACTGGACTTTCAGCTCAGAGCTGAAGAAGCTTCTTGGATGAGAAGCTTCTGGTTCTTCAAAGAAAAACCAGAAAATCCAGTTGCTTCTTACAAAAAAAGCACCTTTGGGACAATCATGACCTGGATGACTGAGAATCTCCATAGACATTTGGCAATGAAGAACGTTTTTAAATAAAGTGCAGCTTTTAGTTGGTCAATGAATGTGTAGACTCAATGTTGCCATTCAAGTGATTGAAAAATGCACGAAAGTGAGTTTATTCTAGGTTTATTAACTTAGCAAAGGTCTATGATTCAATTGATAGACATAATTATGTAAACCTTGGTACAAAAATGGAATCAAAGGTTGGTTGGCAACTATGATTACAGTAGTGTATAGTGGAAATAAGACAAATATGATAAGAAGTCATCATGATCGGTAAGATAAATACAGTGGTACCTCTATTTAAGAACTTAATTCGTTCCATGACCAGGTTCTTAAGTACAAATTTTCTTAAGTAGATGCAATTTTTCGCATAGGAATCAATGTAAAAGCAAATAATGCATGCAAACCCATTAGGAAAGAAATAAAAGCTCAGAACTTGGGTGGGAGGAGGAGGAGGAAGAAGAGGAGGAGGAGGAGAGTTGCTGCTGAAGGAAGAAGGGGAAGGGAGGGGGAACAAAAAAATTCAAAACTTTAAGGCTTAAAAAAAAAAGAGGGACTGTGAGGCCACGAGGAGGAGCACGTGCCTCCAATACACTGCCTCCCATACAATGGCTGCTGCTGCTGCTACCTGCTACCTCTTCCTTCCCATGCTGAAGGGCTCCCCTCTCCTCTCACTTGCTCACTTTGTAGCCGGCGCCTTTCCTTCGCTGTGGTGACTCCTCAGCTGCCCAGAGCAAAGGAAGCATTTCTTTTCTCTGGGCGCTGGCAGAGGTTTCTTCCCTGTCCAAGCACCCAGAGAAAGGAAAATGCTTTGTTCGCTCTGGACTGCCAAAGCCTCCAAAAGGCTCCTCTGGCAGCCCAGAAAAGCGCAAGATGGTCGGGATTGTTATTGTTGTTGTTGTTGTTGTTGCTGTTGTTGTTATTATTTATTAGATTTGTATGCTGCCCCTCTCCGAGGACTAATAAATGGGTCACCCCATCATTTCAAGGATTATAAAATAATTGACTCAGTACAAAGGGGGGGAAATAGGAGGGAAAAGCTGTGCCTGAAATCATCAGGGGGTTATCCATAGAAGTTGGAAGAGCCTGTCACATGATGGGAAATGTTGGTTGTGGCTGGAATTTCAGCTGAGAGAACCACCCACCGTGGCCTCATAGAGTTAGAATTGTCCAGGCAACAGGGCAACACAGGACAGCTCAGCACAGGGGAACGTCATCGGACAAATATGATAGGGCCATGAGATTTCCTGCTGTTCGAAGACTGGACATTTTATGAGGGTGGTTGTCCAACAACTATCTGTTTGTGTTGGATGGGCCCCATGGAGGCCTCTCTTCATTCGTCCAGAATTTTATATTTTAATCGAAGTGTCTCCACCTGGCCCCACTTGGGAGCAAGCGAGTTAGTGGGAACCAAGCTGGAAAGCCAACTGGCAGGAAGAAACAGTCTGCTCCTAATGAGTAGAATTGTGGCCATGAATTCTGTCCGTGGCTTAATGCAATGTATGATTGAGGCCAGTTATAGCGTGTTCAAAAACATGGTTTGTTTAGTTTTGGCTTAGAGTGCGACATAAGCTTAGACTTTGTGACTTGAGAACTACAGCTTCTTGTTATATGTGAACACAGGTAATGATGGTTTATTGAATAAACCATGACATAGCATGATACGCATACCTAGATCCTCTACCTGAACAGAGAGGGAAAATAACTTTCCCTTAACAACTTGCCCTGTAATTGAAAGTAAAAGATAGAAGGAATAGGATCCAAAACATTTATTTTCATTCTGCTAGTCTGCTATATATTGTATTGCCCTCTTTCTTTCTTTCTTTCTTTCTTTTTTTTTCTTTCTTTCTTTTCTTTCTTTCTTTTTCTCTTTCTTTCTTTCTTTTTCTCTTTCTTTCTTTTTCTCTTTCTTTTTCTCTTTCTTTCTTCTTTCCTTCCTTCCTTTCTTTCTTTTTCTCTTTCTCGGTCTTTCTATCTTCATGCACAGTATAGGTGCCTGTATGTGTACATGCATATATATTAGTTTCTGTAAAGAAGTGAGTCTCAAATGTGTTTCTTCAAGAGGAGGTTAAGCACTTGAGTCAGAGCCAAATGGAAATGTTGGCTCCATCAGTAAAAAGTTCAGAGAACATGCAGTATTTCCAGTAAAACTGCAGGCTTGGCTACATGGTAATGGGGCAGCAAAGGAGGGGAGGCAGGAACCGAAGCAGGAAGTGTGCATCGGCCCTTCAGGAAGTGAGCAGTACAAAAGCCAACCCTGGCTGGCCTGTAGCAGCATTCCAAAGCCATGGAAACCTGAGCTTCTCTTCCTGCAGCGTGTTTGGAATACTTCTAGTTCTGCCGAAGCCCTTCAGCTGACCTGGCAGCTTGAAAAACCACCGACGACTCTCTTGCTGATCCGCGTAAGGAAGGAAAGGAAAGCTGAACGTTTTAAGAGATGCATTGTGCAAAAGGATGATCCAGCCACAGTCCTGCAAGCGAATGAAAAAAGTCACTGTGTATGAAGCTGGAGGCCAGGATCATGTCCCATCATCCGCATACAGTCAGATGATCTCACTTTTCATACACAAGCAGCCTCCAGACCATAATTGTACAAAGTCAAACAGCCACTTATGTACACTTTGCCTTTCATACATACAAAACAACTCATGATCAGTGTGATAACACCTTGGTATAACCTCATTTTAATAATCACAAAACCACAAAATAACTTAGAAAAAGCTTGCCTCGTTTGGAAAGGCATGCATAAGCACACCATTGTGCCTGCTGGCCCTGTCTTAAAAACATAGAAGATTGGCATTACTGTGGATTTACCAACCATGTCTGCTGGAAGTTTGTTCCAAGCATCTACTACTCTTTCAATAAAATAATATTTTCTCACTTTGCTTCTGATCTTTCCCCCAACTCACCTCCGATTGTGTCCCCTTGTTCACTTCCCTATTAAAAACACTTCCCTCCTGAACCTTATTTAATCCTTTCACATATTTAAATGTTTCGATCCTGTCCCCCCTTTCCCGTCTGTCCTCCAGACTATACAGATTGAGTTCATGAAGTCTTTCCTGATAAGTTTTATGCTTAAGACCTTCCACCATTTTTGTAGCCCGCCTTTGGACCCATTCAATTATATCAATATCTTTTTTTGGTGAGGTTTCCAGAACTGAACACAGTATTCCAAATGTGGTCTCACTAGCACTCTATACAGTAGGATCACAATCTCCTTCTCCCTGCTTGTTATACCTCTAGCTATCCAGCCAAGTATTCTACTTGCTTTCTCTACCGCCTGACTGCACTGTTCACCCATTTTGAGACTGTCAGAAATCACTACCCCTAAATCCTTCTCTTCTGATGTTTTTGCTAACACAGAACTGCCAATACAATACTCAGATTGAGGATTCCTTTTCTCCAAGTGCATTATTTTACATTTGGAAACATTAAACTGCAGTTTCCATTGCTTTGACCATTTATCTAGTAATGCTAAATCATTTGCCATATTAGAGACACCTCCAGAAATATCAACCCTATTGCACACTTTAGTCATCGGAAAATAGGCAAACCTTCCCTACCAAACCTTCCCCATGTCACTAAAAAGAATAGGATCCAGAACAGATCCTTACTAAAAGTCTTACTATCCTATTGCCCTTATTTATCTGTACTTACTTTGCTTAGGTTTGTGTTAATACCTATTCCTGCTATCTTCTACATGTTTGACAAACAAATACCTAAAATAAATAAATAAAAGCTTCTCAATGGTGTGGAGACCAAAAGCTAGAGAAGATTTCAGGATTTCATTGACAAAGTTTCTATTTTTGTCTCAGATTTTATTCTCTCTACTGAACTTGTCCAAATGACACATCTGCTTGTGATTTATTTTTTATTTTTTTGCCAAAGAGCATCCAAATACTGAAATCAAGAAACAAAAAAAGCAGCTCATGAATCCTTTTCAGGGCGAACAATATTATAGCTCCAGCTCTAAATGATCCATTACTGCTTCTTTATTCCTAATGTTTTGAATAATCCATTCAATTTATCAGTAAAAAAGAATTTCTGCATCCACAAATGTACGACATATTCAGCTGTCCTGCTTTGGAGAATTTGTAGTGAAATATATTTCCTCTGATTTTGCTACAAGCAATAGGGGAGGAAAATTCAGCATGCCATTTGAATTGTTGACGAAGACAATGGACTTGCCTCCTCCTCCTTCCAGTCTTTCTTATCTCATTGTTGTTTCACTGACTTGTATGGAATTAACACATTATTTCATTTGGTTAAAATGTTTTTTTAACCAAACTTTGAGCCACATTCCCATGAAAGGGGAACTGGTCCTTTACTCATGGGGAAAGAATTCTCTTTCCTCTCTTTCCAACCAAGGAAGAAGGAAAGCAGTAGACCTGGCTGACTGCAAACCATGCAAGATTTATTGATTTGATTTGATTTGATTTGATTTGATTTGATTTGATTTGATTTGATTTGATTTGATTTGATTTGATTTGATTTGATTTGATTTGATTTGATTTGATTTGATTTGATTTGATTTGATTTGATTTGATTTGATTTGATTTGATTGCCGCCCCTCTCCGCAGACTCCGGGTGGCTCACAACAATAAAACAGTATATAATAAACAAATCTAATATTTAAAAAATATCTAAAAACCCATTATTTTAAAAACATACAACACAAGCATACCATACATATATACTTTGCAACAGACATCATTATATAATCATGCTGCTTGCATAATCATTGGATCATAAAACACATGTCATCATGATGACCTTCTTGTGGTGATGCTACCCATATCCTGTAAAGACCTGGCAGAATGCCCTACAAAACTAGACTTACAATCCTGGGTCTTGAAAGCTTAGAGCTACATCACCTTAAACATGATCTAAGCATAGCCCATAAAATCATTTGCTGCAATATCCTCCCTGTCAATGACTACTTCAGCTTCAAACACAACAACACATGAGCACACAAAAGTCATACTTTTTGCAGTCACGTTTGGAGCGGTTTACATTCAATTTGAATCTGCTGTGTACTCGTGTGTTGTTGTGTTTGAAGCTAAAGTATTGGTTGAAGCATGGAACTCACTACCTGACTCTCTAGTGTCATCCCCTAACCCCCAAAACTTTACCCTGTAAATCTCCACTGTGGACCTCTCGAGATTCCTAAGAGGTCATTAAGAGGCGTGCATAAGTGCACCAGAGTGCCTCCCGTCCCCTGTCCAAATGTCTCTTTATGTTCTTCTTGCATCACGGACATGAACTCCACTTTTCTAATCCATTTTCATGTATATTTATCTGTTATTTCTACTCATTATGTACTAGACAAAACAAACAAGTAAATCAATAAATAAATTTGTTGAAATGTTTCTTACTGATAATCATAGTAAGAAACAGAAACAGATGAGGTTATATTACAATGATGGAGTCCTCATACAATGAATATCCTTCACACAATCCTCTAAAACAACAAGCCCTAATGATAGAGAAATGATGACTTCTGACTACCCAAAATGTCTCATGTACACATACTATTTTTCTCTAATTTTAAGTTACTTTTTAGCCTTAAGAGACCCAACATAAACACTGGAGTTTCAAGTAACATCTTCAGGGCCACCATCAGGAATTTTGGGGGCCCATACAGCCTAAGTGTCTGCCCCCCCCCCCGGCCATTTTAAAACTACTGCCCCCCAAATCCCGTGCCATGCCCACCATGGCCACACACCCTGGGCAAGCCCTCCCCCGGCCCTCTGAGGTCAAACACAGCCCTGATGTGGCCCTCAATGAAATTGAGTTTGACACCCCTGGCCTAGAGGCTAAATCCTATGAACAAGGGCTAAGAGAATGAGTATGTTTAGCTCAATAAATAGAAAACCGAGGGGGAATATAATAGTAGTTTCCCAATCCTTAAAGGGCTGCCACAGAGCAGATGGCATCTATTTATTCTCCATGCCACCTGAAGGTAGTACAAGAAGCAATGGGCGGAACCTCACCAAGAAGAAATGCAATCTGGAAATAAGGAAAAACTTGGGACTGGGCGGCATAGAAATAAATAAAAAATAAATAAATAAATAAATAAATCCCTTCTTTCTTATTAAAAGAAATTAACAGAAACATAGAAACATAGAAACATAGAAGACTGATGGCAGAAAAAGACCTCATGGTCCATCTAGTCTGCCCTTATACTATTTCCTGTATTTTATCTTAGGATGGATATATGTTTATTTTTATTTTATTTTATTTATTACTTAGATTTGTATGCCGCCCCTCTCCGAAGACTCGGGGCGGCTCACAACATGTAGAAACAAATCATAAGCAATCAGACAAATTTAAAATATTTAAATATTTAAAAAACCCCATATGCTAACAGACACACACACAGACATACCATGCATAAATTAAACGTGCCCAGGGGGAGATGTTTCAGTTCCCCCATGCCTGACGGCAAAGGTGGGTTTTAAGGAGTTTACGGAAGGCAGGAAGAGTAGGGGCAGTTCTAATCTCCGGGGGGAGTTGGTTCCAGAGGGCCGGTGCCGCCACAGAGAAGGCTCTTCCCCTGGGGCCCGCCAACCGACATTGTTTAGTTGATGGGACCCGGAGAAGGCCCACTCTGTGGGACCTAATCGGTCGCTGGGATTCGTGCGGCAGGAGGCGGTCTCAGAGATATTCTGGTCCGATGCCATGAAGGGCTTTAAAGGTCATAACCAACACTTTGAATTGTGACCGGAAATTGATCGGCAGCCAATGCAGACTGCGGAGTGATGGTGAAACATGGGCATACCTAGGTAGGCCCATGACTGCTCTCGCAGCTGCATTTTGCACGATCTGAAGTTTCCGAACACTTTTCAAAGGTAGCCCCATGTAGAGAGCATTACAGTAGTCGAACCTCGAGGTGATGAGGGCATGAGTGACTGTGAGCAATGAGTCCCGGTCCAGATAGGGCTGCAACTGGTGCACCAGGCGAACCTGGGCAAACGCCCCCCTCGCCACAGCTGAAAGATGTTGTTCTAATGTGAGCTGTGGATCGAGGAGGACGCCCAAGTTGCGGACCCTCTCTGAGGGGGTCAGTAATTCCCCCCCCCAGGATGATGGACGGACAGATGGGATTGTCCTTGGGAGGCAAAACCCACAGCCACTCCGTCTTATCCGGGTTGAGCTTGAGTCTGTTGACACCCATCCAGGCCCCAACAGCCTCCAGGCACCGGCACATCACTTCCACCGCTTCGTTGACTGGGCATGGGGTGGAGATGTAAAGCTGGGTATCATCCGCATATTGATGATACCTCACCCCATGTCCTTGGATGATCTCGCCCAGCGGTTTCATGTAGATGTTGAATAGCAGGGGGGAGAGGACCGACCCCTGAGGCACCCCACAAGGGAGAAACCTAGGAGTCGACCTCTGGCCCCCCACTAACACCGACTGCGACCGGCCAGAGAGGTAGGAGGAGAACCACTGCAGGACAGTGCCTCCCACCCCCAACCCCTCCAGCCGGTGCAGAAGGATACCATGGTCGATGGTATCGAAAGCCGCTGAGAGGTCAAGGAGCACCAGGACAGAGGATAAACCCCTGTCCCGGGCCCGCCAGAGATCATCCATCAACGCGACCAAAGCGGTTTCCGTGCTGTAACCGGGCCTGAAACCCGACTGCTGGGGACCTAGATAATCGGCTTCTTCCAAGGACCGCTGGAGCTGGAGTGCCACCACCTTCTCGACAACCTTCCCCATAAAGGGAAGGTTGGAGACTGGACGATAGTTGTTAAGTACGGCTGGGTCCAGGGAGGGCTTCTTGAGGAGGGGGCGCACAAGCACTTCTTTATAGAGTGATGGAAAAACTCCCATCCCCAAGGAAGCGTTGGTAATCTCCTGGGCCCAGCTCCGTGTCACCTCCCTGCTGGCCGAAACCAATCAGGAGGGACACGGATCCAGTAAACAGGTGGCGGAACTCACAGCTCCAATGGCCTTGTCCACTTCATCAGGTGTCACCAGATCAAACTCTTCCCAGACAGGTGGACAAGTACGTGCCCCAGTCACCTCGACTGACTCGTTGTCAGGCATGTTTAAATTCAGTTACTGTGGATTTACCAACCACGTCTGCTGGAAGTTTGTTCCAAGCATCTACTACTCTTTCAGTGAAATAATGTTTTCTCAGGTTGCTTTTGATCTTTCCCCCAACTAACTTCAGATTGTGTCCCCTTGTCCTTGTGTTCACTTTCCTATTAAAAACACTTCTCTCCTGGACCTTATTTAACCCTTTAACATATTTAAATGTTTCGATCATGTCCCCCCTTTTCCTTCTGTCCTCCAGACTATACAGATTGAGTTCATGAAGTCTTTCCTGATACGTTTTATGCTTAAGACCTTCCACCATTCTTGTAGCCCGTCTTTGGACCCGTTCAATTTTGTCAATAATAATTTAAAAAAACCAAAATCCATTACTATTAAAACTAAAACAACCAGCAAAACTATTAATAAAAACAGCTGGGGTTTTTTCTCTGTTATTATTTAAGTGCTTTTACCATATGCTTTAAATCAAGAATCACTTCTCTCTCTGTTTCTCTCTCTTTTCTGTCATTCTCTGCCTCAATCATTTTCTCATTTCTCTTTTTTTCTCCCCTTTTTTCTATCATTTCTCTCTCTCTTCCTTCCACTCTTCTCTCTCCCTCTTTCTTTCTCTCTTTCACTCTCTTCCTTCCTCTCTCATCTCTTTCTTTCTTTCTCTTTCTCTATCTTGCTTTCTTCCTCTCTCTGACTCTCTTCCTTCCTCTCTCATCTCTCTCTCTCTTTCTCTCTCTCTCTCTTTCTCTATCTTGCTTTCTTCCTCTCTCTCTCTCTTCCTTCCTCTCTCATCTCTTACTTTCTTTCTCTCTCTCTTTCTCTATCTTGCTTTCTTCCTCTCTCTCACTTTTCCTTCCTCTCTCATCTCTCTCTCTTTTCTTTCTCTTTCTTTCTCTATCTCTCCCTCTCTTTCTCTCTCTCTCTTTTTCTCACTTTCCCTCTCTTGTTTTCTTTCTCTCTCTCTCTTGCTTTCTCTCTCACACTCTTTCTCTCTCTCGTTCTCTTTCTCTTGCTATCTCTTTCTCTCCCCTATTTCTCTCTCTCTCTCTCTCTCTCTCTCTCTCTCTCACTTTCTCTCTATCTTGTTCTGTCGTCGCTCTCACTCTCTCTCGTTCTCCGGAGGCTGGCGAAAGTAATTTTCAATGTTGGGCGCGTGGGCTGACGTGCGCTCTCCCCATCCCCCTGCTGCCAGCCCAACCCGGAAAATTCAAAGTAAGAAAAACCTTCGCTCTTACTTTGAATATTCCGGGCAGGCTGGTAGGGAGATGGAGAGAGCGCGCGTCAGCCAGCACGCCTGACATTGAAAATCGCCTTCGCCGGCCGGCGGCCCCCACTGTGAGAATGCCTGCAGAGAAGAAAGAGAGGCGGAGCGGACAGGCGGGCGAGGGCAGCGGCAAGTAGCCACGGGGGTGCGAGGGGGCTAGAGGCGTGGGGGGGGCGGGGGCAGCCTCGGCTTCGTGCACGCCCTTGGAAAAGGGTGTGCGGGGGGGCCTTTTGGGGGATGCTGGCGCACGTGTGCGAAGCCTACAACTTGCGCTTGTGTTAAATTTTGTTTCTTTCCTAAGCAGCCTTCTGTGTAAAAAAATCCATTTGGGAACGAGTCGTTCCCAAATGGATTTTTTTACACAGAAGGCTGCTTAGGAAAGAAACAAAATTTAACACAAGCGCAACTAACACAAGTGCAACCGCCACCCCGAAGGGGCTCCTACCTTCACCGCACGCTTTATTCTGGGACTGGAGGACCGCGCTGCCAAAGGCTCCGTCGGGGCTTCGAGTCCTGCCTCGTGAGGGCCAGAGGGGCCGCCTTTTTCATTGGTGAGGCAGGCGGCCGGCAAGAGAGGGCCGGTACTGTGCATATGCGAGGAGCTGCTCACTGGGCACAAATTACTGTAGGCACCAGGAGGCCGGCGGGCAAAACCGGGGGCCCCTCATTGTTCAATTTGACCGGGCCCGTGACACCACTCCCAGTAGTACCGCCCTATCGGCGGCCCTGTGTGTGTATATGTGTGTGTGTATAAGCAAAAATATGTTACACACACACACCACACAGAGAGAGAGAGAGAGACATATATGTTAAAGCTACTGCCTTACAGGCAGACTCCCAAGAAGCAATACTGATTGTCAGTCAATTTCATATGCTGTTGTGCAAATGGAATAGTTTACTTATTTTTATTGATTGATTTTGTCCAATACACAATGAGGGTTTTAGTGGATATGCACATAGTAAAATACATGATGAAGGTTATAGAGGATATACTCATAGTAAAATATATCTAAGAAAGAATAGAAGAGAAGTTATAGGAATAAAACGTATCAATGAAAGAATAGAAGAAGAGATATAGGAATAGAAGAAAGGTATAGGAGATATAGGAGAGCAATAGGACAGGGGACAGAAGGCACTCTAGTGCACTTGTACTTGCCCCTTACTGACCTCTTAGGAATCTGGATAGGTCAACCATGGATAATCCAAGGGTAAAGTGTTGGGGGTTTGGGGATGACACTATGGAGTCCGGTAATGAGTTCCACGCTTCGACAACTCAGTTACTGAAGTCATATTTTTTACAGCCAAGTTTGGAGCAGTTCATAAATGAAATATTCAATGAATATTTCATTCATTCAGATCTAAGATGTGTTATTTGAGTGTCCCCTTTATTTTTTTGAGCAGTATAGTATAGTTAGTATATCTATTATTAGCTATTATACTATTAGATCTATCAAGAATGTATATTTTTTCGTTCCCCTCTTTTGTAAAGTGAAAAGCAATTTAATATCTTAGCTGAGATAACTTTTCTGAATTAGGACAGAGTTTTCTCATTCTTGAAATGTCTAGCTCCAGTTTTGCTCTGAGAACACAGTAACATGGGACAAAGCTCTTAGGGTGAACCTCCAATTTATTTCTTCACTGACTTGGTGCCTGTTTGGTATAGAAACATAGAAACATAGAAGACTGACGGCAGAAAAAGACCTCATGATCCATCTAGTCTGCCCTTATACTATTTTGGTATTTTTATCTTAGGATGGATATATGTTTATCCCAGGCATGTTTAAATTCAGTTACTGTGGATTTACCAACCACGTCTGCTGGAAGTTTGTTCCAAGCATCTACTACTCTTTCAGTAAAATAATATTTTCTCATGTTGCTTTTGATCTTTCCTCCAACTAACGTCAGATTGTGTCCCCTTGTTCTCGTGTTCACTTTCCTATTAAAAACACTTCCCTCCTGAACCTTATTTAACCCTTTAACATATTTAAATGCTTCAATCATGTCCCCCCTTTTCCTTCTGTCCTCCAGACTATACAGATTGAGTTCATTAAGTCTTTCCTGATACGTTTTATGCTTAAGACCTTCCACCATTCTTGTAGCCCGTCTTTGGACCCGTTCAATTTTGTCAATATCTTTTTGTAGGTGTATAGTTCTACCATAACATTCAGCATGATGATAATTAGTTACCCAGACATCCTTGGACAATAGGAAAGACAAGAACTCTACTTTCAGGAAAGGAAATCCCAAATTCCCAGAAGACTGTACATGCCAGAAAACTCCTGCCATCATAGAGCAGGAAAAGTTTGACAGAAATGAACAAAGAAGTAGCGCTCCAGCAAAGCGAACTGTCAGGACCGGAAAATTAGAAATAGAAAATCGAAAAAACTATTTTGGTATCTTGAGAGCAACCAGTGAAAGGTACACCAGAACCTTTAAAACATGTTGTTTTGCTTTCCTCAGAGTAGAGTGAAAAATCACTCATTTTTCAAGGGAGATTTGTAAATGAAAATTCAACAATTACACTCTGAGGAACACCTTACAGCGTAATTATTGGCTCTTAACAAGGAGGACGCAGTGGGACCATCCAAGCAGGAATATTGAAATTGCAGTCTTTACAATCAACGTCATAAAAGAACCGGAAATCCTCTGTTTCTTTGTGCTCCTAGTTCATTTCTGTTAAAGTCATCAGGTAAAGAAGCATGCAAATCCAGAAGGGTCATTTCAAATGATAGGGGACATTGGAAGTTCATATTTAAGGCCCTTGAGAAAAAGTGGGGAAGCTTAAGTTATGGCTTTAACTGATTGGTTACTTTTTAAGAACCCATCTCTGTTGGCCTTGGGATGTCTGAAATTATAGTCCAGCATATTTGGAAGGCACTAGATGGGGGACCTAGAGCCATCAAGGCCATTGAACTTACAAGTATGCACAGTCAGACTCAAAACTCTGAATGTACACATGGTAACTCTGCATGCATGCACATATAGAGAGAGAGATAGAGAACTATAGAGTTCTCTATAGAGAACTTCCTGACGGTCAGAGCGATCAACCAATGGAACAACCTATCAGCGGACGTGGTGAACTCCACCACTCTGGACATTTTTAAGAGAAGATTGAACTGCCATTTGACTGGTGTACTATAGGGTTCCTGCTTGGGCAGGGGGTTGAACTCGATGGCCTTCATGGTCCCTTTCAACTCTAACAATAAATTTAAAAAATAGAAAAGGTATTTTATGTACATGAATATGAAATATGTACTCTCTACTACATGTTTTAACTAATTTGAATTCCCATGCTTTCCTGAAAATAAAGAACTGATACTTTGGACTTAATTGGGGGCTTGTAACGTGAAGCCCAGCATCACAGAATGGCAGAAAATTCAAACAAAAAACTGAATTTTTAAAATCATTTTTAATAACATACAACAAAGAAACTAAGGACTTTTTTAGACAGTCTTCCCATTGTCCAGTCTATCTGATTGCATAGTGAAAATGAAGGAAAATCAACCTTATTGGACTGTCTCAACTATTTCTAATACCGGGATAACACTGAGACCGGCCTAGTCCTTTGCGAGTCTCCATTGCTTGCACAGAACTGACAATAAATCTGTCAGCCAACTAGTAAGAAATTCCATACTCATCCCTTCAGTTTTGTACCAAGTCACAAATCTCCTCACCCTCCATAAAAAAGGAAAACAGCAGAAGTTTCAGGGATAATCAGGACAGCAGTTCTTTATCTTCCCTGTTGTAATCTGTTCAATTTTTGTTGCCGGGCCAAGAGAACAGGAGTTGAAACTGGGTCCATGGTAGACCACCTTAAGCAATGCAACTTTTGCAGCAATGCTGTCTATGGACAAATGTTCAAAGGTTTGCAATGAACAACTCCAGCAGGAAAGAGCAGGGAAAAATTGTTCAAGGCTTGGCATCTCATATCCATATCATTTTTTTTGGTTGGAAGTAGTGGTGCAGATTGTTGTAGAGCCTTTCCTCAATATCTTAATTCTGCCTTGTCCCCATCACATTCTCTTCATCTTTTGCATGGCTCATATGTGAGATAACATTCACCCATCCTTAGAAGTACCATATTAGCCTCTCTAGGCAACAGCAATCAGTGTTATTTTCATATCAAACAATGTGCTTCACCGACCTTGCTTGTTCCCACTTTCATACAAACACCTAGTAGCAAGAGAGGCAGACTGTTAAGATGAGATACAACAATAAGATAGGACAGAAGAACAAATATATACTGTATATTTGAGAGAGAGAGAGATGATACAGATAGACAGATAAATACCAGTAGGTAGATAGATGGATATGGTAGGTAGGTGGGTAGGTAGGTACAGACAGACGGACAGACAGTGGAAGAGCTGATAATATGTTTTGCTGCTTGAAGTCAGACAGCAATATTTCCAATCAATGTCTTAGCATGGCCTATTTCACAGATTATTGTGAAGTGCATTGTAAAATTTGTAATAGAATTCAATAATAAAATCATGTCCAAACATGCTGAATTGTCAAAAATATGTCCCCATATTATTACCTAAAATCATACAAAAAGATCATTTAAAAAAATTATTGCTTCTTTTCATTTGCTCACCAAAATGGCTTCAATTTCTTCATGATCCTCAATAAGGCAGATAAGGAAAGCTTCATCCCTTTAAGAGAGAACAAGAAAAACTGTATTTGAAATTCTATCTC
The DNA here is from genome assembly GCF_031021105.1 of Erythrolamprus reginae. NCBI lineage: Eukaryota > Metazoa > Chordata > Lepidosauria > Squamata > Dipsadidae > Erythrolamprus > Erythrolamprus reginae. Next base: position 78,208,971 of record NC_091951.1, read on the forward strand.
ACTTTTTTAAGAAGGCTTTGAGCTTTGGGTTGTTCAAAGCTTCTGGAATTTTTACTTATTTTTTATTTATTTATTTATTTTGTTAAGTACATATTGGTAGTACACAAAGAAATAACACTGTTTTTATACATGATATTGGTATTAATAAGAGAAAAACTTAGGACAGGAACAGTAAGCTGTAGACACTTAGATTTTTTTTTTAATCTTCACTTGGAACAAGGGACTCAGGGGAAGAAGAAATATGATAAACAAACAAAAAAATTATTTCACAGAACACACCTTTTAAAATGTTGCATACATTATTTATTTGTCATTTTAAAATATCCCAGGTCACAGGCGTTCTGAAAGGGAGACATGATATTGCCCTGAAGTTGACCAGATACAATCTCCTCCTATGTTTCATTTACTCAATTTCAAAAAATTTAGTTACCCAGTAGACATAAGCAGTCAAGGTAAGGTACAAACATAAATAAAGTCCCGAACCAAATAAAAAGAAAAAACATAGAATAATAAATCCAATACTGAATTAAAAGCAGTAGAGGCAATTTGATGGGATCACAAAAAATATAATATTAAAAAATGAAAGCATCAGAGACATACTATTTTAGACGGGGGATTTTTGCCCTGCATGCAAAATGCAGCAAAAAAAGTTATTAGATAAACTTTTCTGGGGACAAAATGTTATACTTGGGGGGGCAGGGTTCTGCTGGAAGATGTAGTCTCTGATAACCATTGATATAAGTCACATGATGGACTTTGGCATCTCAAGGCTTAAATAGAATGAGGAAATACTTCTTCAGATACTGTGTTCCTACATGCTGAATGTTAGATCCAGGCAATGATGAGGCCATCAAACACAGAACGGGAACAACTTTGTTGAACAGAAGAGCAACCAATGACTTCACACTTAATCCAGAACAATGCTGGCCACGCATGGGACCTATATATATGTCCCGCTGCCAGGCTGTGCCATCCAATGAGAATTTAGGGATTTTCCCACTGGGGAAAGGGAACACCCATAGATACCTGGCTGTTGCCGGGACATTACAGTGAAGGTCTTTATAGGTCAGTATGAGTGCTTCAAACGTGTCATGCAAATGATCTGAGCATCATTGATAACCCTGCCATAATGTCATCAGAGGTCCTGGTCCCAGCTATTATTCTAATGGGCATAGTTTGCATCACCTAAATTTTCTAGGTCATCTATAAGATCATCTATAAAGGCAGCTACAGCAATAATAGTATTTTTATATAATGAGTTCAACGTATTCCAGAAAATAAGAAATTGTCCTAGACCAGTGATGGCGAACCTCTTTTTTCTTTGGGTGCATGCGTGTGGGCATGCGCTATTGCATGAGTGCCCACACCTATAATTCAATGTCTGGGGAGGGTGAAAAGAGCTTTCCCCACCCCCAGAGGCCTTCTGCAGGATGGAAATGGCCAGTTTCCCAACTTCAGGTGGGCCCATAAGGCTCATGTTTTGCCCTCCCCAGGCTCCAGAGGTTTCCCTGGAGCCGGAGTGGGGTAAAAATGCCCTCCCCCATCTCCCTGGGGGCTCTCTGGAAGCCAAAAACACCCTTCCAGAGCTTCTGTGTGAACCAAAAATCAGCTGGCTGGACTAAGCACACTGGACTAAGCTAGGGCAACGTCTCGCGTGCCAGCAGATATGGCTCTACGTGCCACCTGTGGCTCTCATGCCAAAGGTTTACCATCACTGTCCTAGACCTTTACTTTGTACAAGTGGAGTTATATCTGATGTGTTAACTGATAAAAGTCAATTGGTACTACAGATGACTTTAAAGACAAAGTTCTAAAAGTACTTATAGATCTGGCAGACATGAAGCTTTATAGAGATTGTAGCTCTTTACAGTATATTCTCGGAGTTCTCAGAGAGGGGCGGCATACAAATCTAATAAATTATTATTATTATTATTATTATTATTATTATTATTATTATTATTATTATTATTATTATATGTTGAAAGCTGAATTGTCCCCTTTCTCTTGGTGGTGGTGGAGGATTTGGTTTTAATGTAGACCTTCATCTGGTCCATTATCATGGCCAAACACTGACAGAGTACTTTAGGTTCCTTCCCTAGATTGCACAGAAAATAGAAAGTGACTGTATATTTGATAGCATCTTGGGTTGACCTCAGTTGATTTATGAGGATATTAAAAAATGATGCTGACAGAAAGACCTGCTGGTCTTCAAAACATCAATCACACTGGGTTGAACAGAAATCTCTAAGGATCACTTTCTGGGTGCAGCATTCATATAGATACGGCATTGGTATGCTATTCCTACCTAGATAGCTTCACACCAGGGTTTTCTATCTATCCAAATTTAATTCAGATCTTTCTGATCAGGTATCACTCTTGTTTTTTTAAGAATATTATTCTCTTACCCTGTGCTGAATTATCTGAAACTGGACCAAATCTGGCCTTTCCTTTTGCAGTACTGGTGCTTATGGACAACCCATTCTTTCTTTGATGACAACACTTGTCTCTTTGCAGCCCTGAGCATCTCATATCAAGAGAGTCTTTTTGTTTCAAGGCAATCACTTGAGTAGGAGTGGGGGGGGGGCCCACAGCAGACTGACATTTTGCAAATCCATTAATCCCTTGCCAGAGAAAGGGACGCCCATTAATTTCACTGTTCCTCACTTTACCCAGGCTACTGTGCACCCTGCAAGAATTATTGGGGTCTACAAGCAATGAAATGACCTGCCTATATCTTAAAGTAAAAACACATAGGGCCTGTCTGCATTTACTGTATGTACCTGGTCCAATCCATGTAACTAAGTTGCTTTTGGAAGAATTATGTGTCAACCAATCAGTGTGCCTGCCTGCCACTATCTTCACATAGATTCCCACCATAGCAACATGACTGTGTATTGAGCAGTGGGAGTAATTTATTATATCCCCCCCGCCCCGTAGAACAGAAGGTAAGAAAGATGTGTGTTTTTCTGGGGACTCAGGGGATTGAATACTTTCTGAATAATACTTTTTGTAATTTCAGACAGGTCAAGTCAGAGGGAACACTGACTAACCCTTGGCAATCTCGACATTTTTCCTAGGTTTCAAGCCTGAAAAAAAAGCTCAAACTGTTGTTGGTGGATTTTAAGGAGAGAGGGGAGTCTTGGTAAAGGGTCATTAGTCTGCTACAGTGGTGTCAAACTCAAGGCCTGGGGGCCAAATCTGACCCGCTGTGTGCTTAGATCTGGCCTGCAGGGCCACCCTGGAAACCATGAAGGACTGGCCCAAAATGCTCTCCCAGGAAGAAAAAAACAGAGCTTTTTTGAGCATTTAAGATCCTGCTCTTCTTTCCATTTCTTCCTGGTGGAAACCTTCCGTGCATTTTTAATTATAACACATACCCAGTGACCAGTTAGGTCCCACAGAGTTGGCCTTCTCTGGGTCCCGTCGACTAAACAATGCTGTCTGGCGGGACCCAGGGGAAGAGCCTTCTCTGTGGCGGCCCCGACCCTCTGGAACCAACTTCCCCCAGAGATCAGAGTTGCCCCCACCCTCCTCGCCTTTCGTAAGCTCCTTAAAATCCACCTCTGTCATCAGGCATGGGGGAATTGAGATATCCCCTCCCCTTAGGCTTATAAAATTTATGCATGGTATGTCTGTGTGTATGGTTGGTTTCTTAAATAAGGGTTTTTTAAATTAACTTAAATATTAGATTTGTTCATATTGTTTCACTATTGTTGTTAGCCGCCCCGAGTCTATGGAGAGGGGCGGCATACAAATCTAATAAATAAATAAATGAATGAATGAATGAATGAATACATACATACATACATACATACATACATACATACATACATACATACATACATACATACATACATACTTTTATGTACCTGGGATGAAAATCACTGTTAAGAAAAGGCTGCATTACATTCTAAATCAGGGCCAGCCCCAAATTTAAGCTAAAGAGATTATGAGAAAAGAAGAGGCAAATTCTCATCCCATCCTGCCAGGAGTTCCCTTGGACAAAAGGTTCCATGCAGTAAAAGCAAACCGTTCCATTGTGGGGGAATTCGTTGGATACAGATACATAAAACTGTTCCTTCATGATAGGTGGTTTGGACAGCGGTGGGAAGGAGAACAGGGTGGAGGGAAGCATTGCAGGGGGGTAATTGAGTGGAAGAGCGGGAGAGGAAATTGGAGGGGAGGAAAAAGGGTGAGTCCCTAAACCTTAAAGAGCAATTAGTCAAAGCTGAATTGTTTTTCTAAACTCTTAACAAAAACAAAAGAGTGGGGCATGGCCCAGATGGTACCAGGGGATCAAATAAATGTCGCACTCAGGAAGCAGGTGCTACTGGGAATGTTTCCTGCCAGCCTCACTGCTGCTCACAGCCTCTTTTATTATTTGTTATTTTTCATGATTGCAGCTGGGGTTTCCCTCCAGCTGTGTGGAAATATGTTTAAAGCTGGTTGTTGCTGGAGCACAGGAGAGGGAGGGAGCATGAGGGTTGATCAACAAACTTAAAATGTCAGGATTTCTTGGGAAAGGTGTAAGGAACCATCTGGATTTGATTTCCCTGGCGAGGCTGGGATTTCCATGCCTAAACTCGCCAAGGTTCCTTCCATCAATTCCTTTAGTTAGGCACCTTAATAGATTATCCTGGAATTATGCCCATTCTATATCCCTTCCAAAACAGATGAATGACTCTGATTTCTTATGCTTCTGCCTTGCAATAACACAAAATGTTTGTCATGTAATAGCACAAGTGGAGGCTGGAGAGATGAGTTTTCCAAGCTTATATAGGACCTTGCTTCAGAGAAAACTATTTACCTACTGTCGTGACTTTTGTTCCACCATTCAGGGCCCTGCTGCCATCTTTATGTAATTGCTGCCTCTCCATCCATCTACATGAATTTCAATCAATTGTGGGTGTTGCAATTTTTTCTTGTTCAATGTTCCTCCATCAGATGTTTGCACGCCTCTTGGGAAATCAGAAGGTACTACATTTTAGAAGCCCTAAATTAGGTCCAAACTCTTGCTGGGCAATCAATACATGGTATATCACAGGGAGAGGAGTCTACCGAGAGCCATTTGGGATGCCTATGTCTTGAAGTATGACTTCCCCCAGTCTATGTAATATGTTGGTTGAGCAAAGTCATAATGAGATTGTTCTGTCTGGGTGCCCCCAGACTTCAACACCAACTGGAAAAAGCAGCCAGACACGCTGGTAAAAGCAAAAGCACTTTATAGTTTGAAAAATAAACACAGAGAAAAACCTGTTCTTCCCAACAGGCAGGCTATGAGACTTCACAGCAGAGTCCTGATGGCCAGACAATACAGCAGACTTCTTGCTGGCACACCCACCACTGTAGAGAATAAGACCCACACCTTTCCCCCCCAAGGTTTCAGTATTCAAAGTCACAAACCAGAATTCCAAGACGCCAAAGATCACAGCCAGGTCCCAGGACTCCCAAAGATAATACTCCACAAGCCAGGAAGAGTGGGTCTGCCTTTTCAGCCTTTCCAGAGAGCACCACACCCAAACCCAGCTGTTGCCTCTTTAGTGCTGAAAGTACCTGGCTAATTGTCCCCTTCGTTGTGTTGCTCTTCTCTGCCGGAGATCTATGATTGCTTGTGCATTTTCATCTAAGGAATCCAGGCTGCTTGCTGGGGAGAGCTCCCCCGAGGGGGACTCTGGCTGTCCTCCCTCTCCCTCAGCCTGAGATTCCTCCTCCCCGTCTGCCTGAACCTCCTGTTCCTCATCCTCCCCCTCTGAGCAGGAAGCCGGCAGAGGATCAGCCGTTCCCTGAGGGGTCTCAGACGGAATCACAACAGAGATGAGGCAACCCTACAAACAAACAACTATATAATCTGGCCGTACATGGCTTAGGGCCAGACTATCTTCAAGACCACCTTCTACCTTCTATCTTGCTGGGAATACTTCATCAAAAGTCAGAAAAACATCAGATATATTTGTATATCCATATAACAACGGCAACTAGTGTAATATATGCTCAGTAGTGGAAAAATGAAAGGGTACCTCACGAGGAAGAGATTATAGAAAAAATTACAACCTGTGCCAAGATGGATAAATTAACACTGGAAATTCAAAATAAAGAAGAATCCGGTTTTTAAAAATGCTGGGGTATGTTCTACCATTGGTTAGAAAAAAGGATAAAGTAATTTTATTTTATGTATATTTTATTTTATGTACGTTGAGATCATATGTACCAAGACAAATTCCTTGTGTGTCCAATCACACTTGGCCAATAAAATTCTATTCTATTCTATTCTAATTAATGTACATTAGATTAATATTTCTTTTTAAAAAAATATTTTTATTAATTTTTTAAAATGTAAGAGAAAACAAGACATACAACAGTTAATATATAGGGGAGCTACAATTGCTCCGCTAAGTATAGAAGTCTTCTTAATACAGAAAAAAAATTTAGATCGATACAGAAAAATAATCTTATCAATAAAATATCACTATATGATCAGTAATAACGTAAGAATCTAGACTTTTCGAGAAACTTCCGGTTGTGGTGCGGTGCTGTCGCTGTGTGTTTCCCGGTCCTCCGGGTTTCATCTGGCCTTTTGCGTTGATTGATTGCCCTATCGGGCGACCGCAGACCCGTAGAGCCCAAGGTCTTTGAGGGGAAGTTTTCGTGCACCCGGGGGTGTTCGGCGGACCCCCCCCCCCGGGGGACGGGAGATCCTCCAAATCATCAACCAAAGAGATCAGCTTTTTTTTGCTGATCCGGAAGCGCTGCGCTCTGCTTTATTTTGGAAGCCGCGGTAACGACAAATACCTTTGGGGGTGTTATTGCTTGCTGCAGAAGGACTGAGGACGGTTTTTGGATCTGTGGATTACGTGTTGGATTACTCCCTGCGAAAGAGACATCTCGACTCCTTTTTTTTTGAGTCTGAAGAGTGAGAGGCGGCGACTTCGATCTGTGAGTGTTACGATCCTGGCAAAGATGGCGACGATGACTCGGCGGAATTTACTTGAAGGTTTTTAAAAATGAATTTTCGCCACGTCTATCTGTGATTTTGACTTGCCCTAGAACTATCAGCTACACTTTAAATTCTCGCAGGGAGAGAAGGTTTAAGTAACGTGTTTTGAAGGTAGGAGAAAGTTCAAACCCCCCCCCCAACAAGGATATTTTTGCTATTTGTCTTTGAAATAACATCTTGATTAGTTGGAAAAAAAATAAATAAAATAAAGCAGATTAGAGTTAAAACAACAACCGGAAAACCCCGACCCTATTTTTTTTTACCTACCATTTACCTTACTTTCCATACCCTTTTTGCCTTAATTTTGCCTTATTTTTTATTACTTTTCACCTCCCTCCCTTAATATTAAATAAATAAACTTTGCATAGATAGATATTTTTGGTTTTTTTTTTCTTAATTCTCAATAGTATTACTCCTTTTCTTTTTGGACATCTCTACATATATTGGATTACTTTTGGATACTTGGAAATTAAACAACTTGGACAATTTGATATTAGGACACTTGAATATTGGACGTTCATAGATCCGGACCTTTGGACAACTTGCTAATCCTCGACTGTCTCTTTTATTTCTTATCCTCCCTGGAACTTTGTCATTAAAATTTATTTCATTAACTACAAACAAAAGTTGAAACCATTGACTTTACTCTTTGAATTTATACCCCAGCAATATCCTTCTATCAAACTCTCAATATAACTGAACTGAACTGTACTGAATTGGTTTAACTCAATAGCACCATACTGGATTGATTTGGATTGAATTCTTCTTAATTTACTTAACTTACTTAAATCTTATTTTGATATCTTTGGACTATCTTTGGACTATATATACCGACAAAACCTCTTTATCCAATTGTGTAATACAATATTTACTTTACCTGCTGAACTATTTACATAAATTATATTGTATTATATTATATTAAGATAGATTGTATTATATTTAGCTAGAATATACTGATAGATTACCTTGACTAATATTAAACCTTAGACTTTATTATTATTTATCCTTAATTAACTTTAAATAACAAATAGTAACAGGACCTTTTTTCTTTTATTTTATAACTTATAGTAAATTAATGTTTAAGATTTATCTGATCTAATCAACTTAAGTGATTCAACTGATTTAATCCCTTAATAGAGTAACCCCCCGATTGATTGACTGTTTTTCCCCTCATATTGAATATTGAATAATTGTACTACTGAACCATTATTTTTTCTTCCCTTCCTTTTCTTTTCCATACATTGAGATATTATTACTGGAGTCATATTGATCTAAATGCTATTTTATTGATAATTTGAACCCTAAATATAAACTGTCTTTCTCTTGTTACTTCTTAAGTGTAACAAATTCTGATACTCTTTTAACAGCTCTCTACTAATTGCAACTTTCTATACCATCTTAATTACTCTAACCTCATTACTTCCGACAACATTACATATACTTCTTTACACCACATACATCTCTTTACTACAACATACACACCATTTATATACTGTTCTAACGACTTCTCCTTAATACAAAAATGTCTGCCTCAAATCAACCAACCCTTATGAAATCTTGGAAGAAAAACCCCAATCAGCCTGCAACACCAAATTCAACCCAGCAACGCTCAGCGGATTTGTCAGACAAAACATCTCTCCAACAACAAACACAAGAAATTCCTAATATATCACTAAATGCCTTATTGGAGAAGATGAACAAAATGCAAGACACACTAGATATTAATTTCGAATCCATAAAGGGAACGATGGGAGAAATGAAGCAAGACATCAAGAAAATTCAAGAACATGCGGGTTGTCTTGAGGAGCGAACGACTAAATTGGAAGACCAAATGGAAGTTGTCTGTGAAACAATTACCAAGAACACAGAAAAAATAAACAATATCGAAGAATTAACCAACAGGATGGATACCAAATTTCAGTTTTCAGAAGCAAAGGCAGAATACACCAATAAATCCCTGGAAGAGTCCCTTATGAACCTGGAGCTTGAGAAATCAGCCTTTTTTTTGCGTTTTCAAAATATTACAGAAACCGATCAACAAGACCTTCCTTACACGGTGGCGACAATAATATCTAAAATCATTGATAAACCAACGGACGAAATTTTAGCACAAATGGATGAGGTATACCGGCTTACAACTTCATACGCTAGACGAAACAGACTCCCACGAGAGGTCCACGTACGTTTTCTCAAAAGGAAACTCAGAGACGAAATTTATAATGCCTCTAAGGATAATCCAGCTACTCATCAAGGTCGAGATATAGTAATCTTACGCCAAATCCCGAAGCGAGTAAGGGAGAAACGCAAACCCTATCAAACGCTAGCCACTAAATTAAATAAAGAATCAATACAGTTCAGGTGGATGATCCCAGAAGGAATGACGATTACACTTCTGGATAAAAAATATAAAATTTCCACTCCTGAAGATGCAAGAGACTTCTACGCCCACATCTTGAAGATGGATCAATCTGCCCTTAAAGAATTCGACACTAGAGACACTCCACGAAATGAAGAAGCTACCCTTGAGGACAATCAGATAAATAATGATCAGGAACTACAAAGTCAGAATGATGAGTCAAGCAAACATGGACCAGTCACCCGGGCAAGAGCTGAGGCAAGAAAGGAGAAATTTAAGGAACCAACACCACAACAATAAACAACCTCAAATCACACTATTTTCAACAAACATAAATGGTCTGAACTCATATAAAAAGAGACAAAAAATATTCCATAAACTATTTGAAAACAACTATGATGTAATCTCACTACAAGAAACCCACATTAAAAATGAAGATACTACTCTTTTAGCTATTCCCAACCCTAAAATTAAATCTGAGTTTGAATTCTTTTGTGCTTCCGCTTCCGAAAAAAAGAGAGGCATAGTTCTATATGTTAAAAAAATTTATTCTCCAACATTAATATACACCGATGAAAATGGTCAATTACTAATTGTGCAAATAACCTTACAAAATAAAAGAACAATAAATATAATATCAATATATGCACCATCTGTTAGACAATCTTCCTATTTTAAAAATTTACACAAAAAAATATTAGAATTAGATTTAAACAATTTTGTGATAATTGGAGACTTCAACGCAATAGTTGATGTAAATAAGGATTATAAAGGTAACTCCAAGTGCCGTACCCGTAACATCATTCCCTCTACTTTTCAACAAATAATTTATGAATATGCCTTAAAAGACATTTGGAGATACTTTTACCCTAAATCTACACAATATACCTTTTTCTCTCCCCCCCATCGAACCTGCTCACGTATTGACATGGCTTGGTCTAATATAGAAATAATAAATCAAATAATTGATGTTCAAATACTCAATGCAACTTGGGCAGACCACAACCCCCTCCTACTTACAATAAAAGACAACACTTACAATATTCCGCATAGATGGTCAATGTACTCAACAGTGATAAACCAAAAACAATTTCAACATAAAATACAGAATGATATCCCCCCTTTCATCCAAATTAACTTTAATGGCGAGACACCCAACGAAATAGCGTGGGACGCCACTAAAGCATATATACGCGGTGTTTACATCTCATATACAGCAAACAAAAACAAAGAAAAATATGCACAACTTCAAAAACTAAACATTTCTCTTCAAGAAGCAGAAAAGCTACTCTGCAATGATCCTAAAAATAACATAACCCTATTAGAAATAAATACGATCAAACATCAAATAAATTTAATAACACAACAACATATCGCCCAAAAGGTTAAAAATGCGAAACAAACATATTTTGAAGCGGCCAATAAACCAGGACGTTGGCTTTCTCTCAAATTAGCCCATCAAAAATCCGATAGAAACATAGATACTTTAGTTGATCCTTCTGGACAACTGAAAACGACCAATTCTGAAAAAAAAAAAATTATCCAAAACTTTTATCAACAACTCTACCAAGTTTCAAATTTGGATGCCGATTTAATATCAAAATATTTACAAACAAATGAACAAACAACTATGATAACAGATGACCAAAGAACTCTTCTAAACAAACCAATTTCTATTTCGGATATTGAGGCTGCAATAAACAAACAAACAAACAATAAAACCCCAGGACCAGACGGAATCCCATCTGAATTTTATAAATTTCATATGGATATAATGGCACCCATACTCTTAGACATCTATAACAATGCGCTCTCACATGCAAAACTGCCCGCGTCCTGGTTTGAATCTTATATAACCCTTATCCCCAAAGACATTGAAAACAGACACTATTTGGAGAATTACAGACCGATTGCATTACTTAATACTGACTATAAAATATTTGCATCAATAATTGCGGACAGACTAAAAAATATATTAAATAAAATTATTCATTCTGACCAAAACGGATTCCTTCCGGGAAGAAACATTTCCACAAACACAAGAACTATATTAAATGCCTTGGAATACTATGACAAAAACTATGATAAAGCAGCTGCATTAATATTTATGGATCTCAAAAAAGCTTTTGATAGTCTTCAATGGCATTATCTTATAAATCAAATTAAATTCATGAATTTCGGCTCCAAATTCTTCAATTTAATCAAAACTATTTATTCTACTCAATCGGTCAAAATTCTTTTTAACAATGATATTACTAACACAATCACTATAACTAAGGGTGTACGTCAAGGATGTCCCCTGTCCCCACTTATTTTTATTCTGGCCATCGAGACCTTTCTCAAGACTATAAGAAACAACTCACAAATTCATGGTATTATGATTAAAAAAGAACATTACAAACTGCAGGCCTTTGCGGATGACATTGTATTCATCCTACAAGATCCAATTCGAACAGCACCCATTTTATTGGACGAAATTTATAAATTTGGTGAAATATCTGGCCTACAAATCAATAAAAATAAAACACAAATTTTGACAAAAAATATGATACCAAAAGAGATACTTACCTTGGAAGAATTAATTAAAATAAAGACCAAAAAAAAAATTAAATATTTAGGAATTTGGATGACTTCGAATTATGCTACGATCAAAAAAGACAATTATGAACGATTAGTTAAAGAAATACAACAAGATCTTAACAGATGGTCAAAATTAAACTTATCTATTATGGGAAAAATAGCTGCCATAAAATCAAACATTCTTCCAAGGTTTCTTTACCTATTTCAGGTTGCTCCAATAAAATTGAATAAAACTTTTTTTAATATTCTTCACAAACAAGTTAAGAAGTTTATTTGGACCAAGAAGAAGGCCAGAATAAAATTGAAAAACCTTCAAGACCTTAGATCCAGGGGTGGACTTGGACTTCCAGATTTTTACATGTATTATCAAGCTACCATTTTAACCATGATTAAAAATTGGATCACACTCCAAAACACAAGACTCTTAACTCTGGAAGGATTTGATCTTCTTGCTGGGTGGCATACTTTCTTGACAGCAGACTACCACAAAATACCCAAATACTTCAAAAATCATTACTTACGTAAAACACTAATAACAATTTGGTTTACTATAAAAAAAAATTACTACACCTCAATACCAAAATGGATATCCCCCAATGAAATACTAACTTTTCCCAACCTTTTCTCGTACTCTAAAACTCTGAGATACCAACAACTACTTGATGAATCAGACGCTCTTATTTCTAAACAACAATTGAACAATCAAGGAATTAATATAGATTGGTTAACATATTTACAAATTAAACTAAAATACGAACAACACAAAAAGCAATTTGGATTTCAAAATAATAATGTATTAGACACGATTCTTTTCGGCCATTCTACAAAAATGATTTCAAAACTGTACAACTACTTACTAATTCAAGAAAATCCCGAAGAGCAAGTGAAATGTTGTATGATAGCTTGGGCTCAGAATTTTGGATATACGATTAACTTAATTGAGTGGGAGAAAACATGGACATCAAATTATAAAATGACAACTGCAATGTCTTATAAGGAGAACCAAATTAAAATGTTTTATCGTTGGCATTTGCCCCCAGCAAGAATATCCAAAATGTTTCCCAACTTCTCACCGACCTGCTGGAAGTGCAAGATCAAACCTGGAACCTACTACCACACATGGTGGACATGCCCAATTGCACAAAAATACTGGACAACAATTCAATCCCTAATCGACCAAGTCATGTCAATCAAATTACCACTCAAACCCGAGCTCTATCTTTTGGGGATATTCAGACAAAATCTTACTAAGACGCAAAAATACCTTATACTACAAATTATAACTGCAGCCAGAATATCATATGCCTCTCTTTGGAAAGCCGATCAAGTACCCTCTTTCTTTACAATAATTACGAAAATTAACGAATGTGCTGAAATGTCCAAAATAGCAATGGAAGCACAAAACAAAAAAGACTCAGAATATTACGAAGCATGGGAAAGTTGGCATAAATGGGTTTCTCAGAAAAAATACAAAAAATTCTTATTGTAAAGTTCATACGTCACCATACCCAAAAATACCTTCAACACTTAAATTAATAAAATAATTAGAATCAGTTAGTAAAAATAAGCTTATCTATCAAATATAATATATTCAACCTATTAAATTTAGCTATTCAATGCTTTATTTTGATATCTTTTTTATATTCCACCCATTGTAAACTTTCTGCCAGGTTTTATAAAATTCTGTTTCAGCTTGGTTATTTAACAATCTCGTCATCATATCTAATTCTGCACATTCCATAATCTTCCTAAAAATCTCTTCGTCTTTTGGAATTTCCTTTTCTTTCCATTTTTGCGTAAATGTAATTCTCGCTGCTACTAATATATGAATTATTAAATAATATATTTCTTTTTTATATCTAATATCTGCAATACCTAATAAGAAAAATTCTGGGGTCTTCCTAATTTCCTTCTTTGTAATTTCCTTTAAACATTTTTCTACCTTATTCCAATAAGTCTTGGATGTTGGGCATGTCCACCATGCATGGAAATAAGTGCCAATTTCTTTTTTACATTTCCAACAAATAGGTGAAGCACTTGGAAATATCTTTGAAATCTTATATGGTGGGAGATGACATCTATAGAACATCTTAATTTGATTTTCTTTAAATGAGACTGATTTAGTTATTTTCCAATTGTATATCCAAACTTTTTCCCATGTATCTAGATTTATTTCTTTTCCAAAATTTTTACACCAACTGATCAAATTATCTTTTCATATCCAACCTATTGTCTTATAGTTTATTAAATATTTATATAACTTCCAAATCAATTTTCCTTGATTTTGAATTAGTAATTTCCCAAGTATATTATTATCCTGCTTAAATATAAATATTCTTGCATCTTTTTGGTATCTAGAATTAATCTGGGTGTATTGCCACCAATCTATTTCTACCCCTGATTCCTGTAATTCTTGTTTTGTTTTCAGATTTAATTGGTTGTCAAGTAAATCTCTATGTTTCCATATTTTCCTTCTTTTAATAAATTAGGGTGAGAAATAGCTTCTATCGGCAAAGTCCATTCTGGCATTACTAAAAAATGATTTTTTATCTCATTCCAGACATCTATTAATGCCTTTCTAGTTAATTTTCTTTTAAAATATGAATGGGTTTTGGACTTTTCATACCACACGAAGGCATGCCAACCTAGCATTAAATCATGGCCCTCTAAATTTAATAATCTTCTATTTTCCAAAGTTAGCCATTCTTTTAACATTGGATTAATATTTCATTAACAAAGTTATTGCCTGGTAATTGAATATATTGTAAAAAATAGATATAGAAGATTATTTATATGATTTAGGATTTTTATTGTCAACAAGACTGGTGTATATGACCTATTGAATATGAGTTGTAATAGAATGTTAACATAGTTTGAACAACTATTATGATTAATACACACTTTCGTCCCATTTCTTTTCTTTTTAAATGTCTTTGTGTTGTTTTGTGTATTGTGTTGATCTATGTATTTCAATAAAAGTTAACATTTTTAATTAAAAAAAAGACCACCTTCTGCCACATAGCTCCCAGCAACCAATAAGGGCTCATAGAGTTGGTCTTGTCAGCTAAACAGTGTCAGCTGACAGGTCTGTGGGGGAGGGCCTTCTCTGTGGCTGCTCCAACTCTTTGGAACCAGCTACTTCCTGAGATCCGGACTACCCCCACCCTTCTAGCCTTCCAGAAAGCTGTAAAGACCTGATGTTTGCAGCAAGTCTGGGGTTATTGATCCAATGGTACACAATCAGGATCTGGCCATTAATGACATGTAAGGTTTTTAAGTATTTTAATTGTTTTTAATTGTTGGTTTTAAATTGTTTTAGATTGTTTTTAAGGGGTTTTAATGCTACTTCATATGTTTTATTCCTTGGTTGTGAGCCGCCCATAGTCCCTTGGGAGTTGGGCAGCATGCAAATCCAATAAATAATAAACAAATATCCAGCATTCTAGAAATAAACACATGATGGTAAAGAAGTTGCCACAAGACATGACATCAACTTCCTGGAGTATTGCTTGTAGGCTAATCACATGAAACCTCTGGCCTGATCCAGAGAGCACAATGTCCAGTCCTACCTTCAAAATTATTTTCATTTAATATGATTCTTGTATGCTTTTTCCCAAAGCCACATAATTCAATCCAAGGACAAGCCTTCAGCCAGCTCCAACCTGGTGGCCCCTTCAGATGTTGAACTTCATATGAAGAAGAGACTGCGATAATTGAGTAATGGTGGAGCTGAAATCTAAGTCAAGCTAAGGTCAAGAGAGTAAGGAAGGCACCTCTATTTCTCTTCTCATCATTCCCATCAGCGATCTCCTCCCACTAATGGCTGTATGACTGCAACTTTGTTGCTTGTATTGTTATGGTTTATATTGACTGGTTCGTAATATGATTTGATTGCTTATTTGTACCCAGACTATCATTATGTGTTGTACCTTATGATTTTTGATGAAGCTATCTTTTCTTTTATGTACACTGAGAGCATATTTATTTATTTAATGTATTAATTGGATTTATATGCACCAAGATAAATTCCTTGTGTGTCCAATCAAACTTGGCCAATATTCTATTCTATTCCATTTCATTGCTCCGTTTCCCCAAAGAATCTGAGCATGTGACAATCCTGCTGAGGAGAGTTTATCCTACAAGTAGAAATGAAAGCAAAGAAAAACTAGAGCTTTCAAATCACATGAAGTAATAGTTTCCATAAATGTTCTTCATCAACCTGACCCCATTCCAAAGTACTAAGTTCTGTTTTAAGGACTGTCTTTTAATATTCAGGGGAAATGGAATGGTCAGCAATTAAGAGGATCGGGGATTGTAAACTGAGAATACCGATTACTGTTTAGCTTTGAGAACAGATGACAAAGGAGAAAAAACAGTAATGCATTTCAAGTCTCATCGAAGAACATGCAGAAGATCTGATTTCTCTAATTCCAGCAATTTAGGACATGGAATAATGGATTTAAACTATAGGAAGACAATTATAAAAGGAAAACAACTTAAAAGTATAAGCAGTTCAAAAGTGGACTCAATTACCAACCAAATGATAATTAAGTATACTTCTGAATTTGTAGATTCTACGGGTCTATAAATCTCTTACTTTTGAGATGCAAAGATAGTTTTAAAAATCGTTGTAGGTAATAGTTTGGGACAGTAGAAAAGTTTCTGTATCAACTCACCCTACAGCTTGTTATTCAGACTTAGGAAACAGAGATAGTTACCTCTGAATTTCCTTTCAGAGGCCCAGGAGATGAACTTTCCATTAGACCTGGGTGTGTTATGGCCTACAGAATCCTGCAGTGGAACATAGGACTAAATATAACATAATCTGGAAACAGGTGAGTGGAACATTTATCATAGAAGAGTACTCAAATCCTTAGTGTTTCCTATTAATAATATCCACCAGCTAGCTTCAAAGGAAACGCAACAGATGTTCTTGAGACCATCTTAGAAGCTGATTGGTGGTTAGAATGGCTTTTTCACCAGACTACAAATGTCTTTTATTGGTTCTTTCTACAACTTTTCAATGACATTTGAATACTATTTATTTATTTATTTATTTATTATTTGGATTTGTATGCCGCCCCTCTCCGAAGACTATATCAATAGAATAGAATAGACTGGAAACTAAACCATACAAAAAGAGGTTGCAGGAACTGGGCATGACTAGTCCAACAAAGAGAAGAACCAGGGAAGACATGGTAGAGTGTTCCAATACCTGAGGGGCTGCAACAGAGAGGAGGGGTCAGGGTGTTTTCCAAAGCACTAGAAGTCCAGACAAAGAATAACAGATGGAAGCCAAGGAGAGATTCAACCTGGAAATAAGGAGGAATGTTCTGACAGTGAGAGTGATCAACCAGTGGAACAGCTTGCCTGTGGAGGTTGTGAGCACTCCAATATTTGAGACTTTCAATGGGAGATTGGACTGCCCTTTGTTTAAAATGGTGTAGGGACTCCTGCTTGAGCAGGGTGTTGGACTAGATGAACTACAAGGTCCCTTCCAACTCTAATAAATAAATAGAAGCATAGTGGAACAACTAATTAGTGGAACAGCTTGCCTTCAGAAGTTGTGGGTGCTCCATTACTGGCCACTTTTAAGAAGAGACTGAACAGTCACTTGTTTGGAATGCTATAGGGTCTCTTGCTTTAGCAGGAGGTTGGACTAGAAGACCTCCAAGGCCCCTTTCCGTTCTTTTAATCCAAGTCCTGGGAAGTAATAATTCCACTATATTTTCTATTGGATAGAACCTACCTCAAAACAGACAAATTCTGCAATTGTTGCAGGAAATTTGGCCATTGTTGCAAGAAAGGTTCTGGGATGCAAAGAATAGCAATGTGGAGCTGAATAAAAATGTGTTCCCTTAAATATGGAATATGGGTTCAGACCTGCACAGGAAGCCAAATGTACTTTCATAGCACAGTCCACAGCTTGCCAACCATTGCATCATGCCTACATGTCTGTTCTCCCTGCTGCAATAGTGACAGAGAACTCTCAACCTTGCATCATGGAAGGAGAAAGCTGGGATCAGGTACAAGGCCCCAACCGCCCCTTGGACCAATTAACAGAGAACAATAGAGAATCCAATTTGCTGTCCATACTGAAGTGAACATGGATCTGCTCGTGCTCAGAGAACTTCAGAGAGACCGTGGGAACTGCTCAAATGTAGGATTGAGCAACAACTGAGAGAAATATGACCATCTCTCAGAAGAAAATCAAAACCTGTTCTTTACTATTCAGAAGAAGACAGTCAAAATCCCTTAAGTTGCAGGAAGACAAAGTGATTCTGGATAACAGTCTTAATTGTATTTCAGCCATATAAGACTTTTAAAAATATTTCATTTTGTAGATGGAGAACTCACTCTAGGGAGCAGGTACTACCAGATTGCCTCCAATTGGCTGAGGAGCCAATGAACTCAAATCCCCAACACTAATCTCGTGCTTCTACTATACTTTGATATAATTATCTGACAAATAATTGGCCTACAAAAATCTATTGTCTTCAACACTAAACATATGTTTTGTAGTTACGGAGATCATACTTCCAGTCATCTGAAAATCATCAGTTTGTCTCCTCTTGTCCAATCTGAGAAACAAAGGCTCCCCACATTTTCAGGAAGACTCTTTTCAGTCATCTACTGACCATGCTAAAGATTAAATATAGAAATTTCTGCAAGCAAAGTAGAAGATATGACAGACTGGGAATTCTTCACATTTCACGAGTAAGCAAACGAGTAAGCTAAGCATCTTCACTGAGTTGTATCATCCAAACAATTCACTACACAGAGAGATAGGGTAAAAGCTCCCCTATATACACACCTAACCATAATTAGAAAACCACTCTTACAACTCAGACCATCAGAACATAGCAACTATGGTTGAATGCATTGGCAAACTATAGTTGATAATTTTATAACTTTCTGATTCAAAATCTCTTCACTCTAATATGCTGGTGAAGTGGTGAAGCCTGAAGCTTTCCTTTGCACTTTCAATTAGCAATGATTTCATTTGATGTTTGAACCCAAATAAATATTTAGCATTAATTTTGACTGAAATAGCCTGAGCTGAAAGTGTTGTCATGTATCCTGAGTTACTTTGGAGCATCTTCAAAGTAAGACAAGTATCAATGGAGAACAAGTTCTTTGCCTACCTGTAGAAGCTCTATATCTAATGGCATCTACCAGCCTCAAATGCTAAGAAAAGGATACCAAAGGGACTGAGACCATACTTAGTGCTGGCTTCATTTGTGCACAGTGAAATTTCAGAAATGTGCAACTGTTCTTTGCCACCCTTCTGATAGGGTGTCAAAAGGACTAAAAGCTATAGCTTTCAAAGTTTCTTGCTATGGATAAGTAAAAAAAATGAGGTTGGTATGGTATTTATTTTTTAAGCTATATTTATATGCCATTTTCCCCCTCCAACAGCTCAAGATGCTAAATGTGCAAAGCTTGCCCCTAATTTTATCCCCATATCAAGAAGCTGTTACGAGGTTCAGAAGGATAAAATACTTGGATGCAAGTTTCAATGACTTCTAAAATTGTTTTTTTTTTTAAATTGGGTAGAATATTAAATGTACAACTAAGAATAATCCTACTAATGTTTAAAATGTAATGAAATTAGATAAGATTTGAGTATTTTTCCTGGACTCTACTATTGCATTTTGGAAGGGCAGTCTTTGGCACAAAGCCCCTAAAAAGTTGCTTACTCTAACTTATTCAAACAGTCCAGGTTTTCAGTTGAAATTCATACTTCCTGATTCGTGTCTCTCAAGTGCTCTGAATTTTTCTCTCATGGGAAAAACAAGCTCTGACTTTGCAGGATCCAGGGTCTAAGTTAGTTCCATAAATATCGGAGCCAGAGTAAGAGGTTTCTTGTTCTCTGCCAGTCACTCCTAGGAGAAACAACTGCCTTCCAATGGCTGAGGAGGAGTGACCTTGAGACGGAGGGTTGATCTCTGGCTCCAGAACAATGGGAAAAGCTGGTGAAAAGGAAACTCTTAAGTGCCAGATGGTAATTGCTAGCTGGAGTTAGGGGCAGGGGTGAAATGAGAGCACAAAGCTTTGTGCACCTAGGGGATTTACATAAAGATCTTGCAGCCCCTAAATAGAAGAATGAGTCTGGCAGAATCACATGGACTTAGCATTCTCATGGAGTTGAAGAATTGGGCTGCAATTGTGTGACAATTGCTTCTTCTTGTTTCCTTAATAGATAAGAGATCCTGCTTTACATTATGGCTTATGATGACTTGCCCTATTCCCATGGTAGTTGGGTTGGCTTTTGATTCCATGAACTTGTAGTACCTCTGTTTAGTAGCCATCATTGGCCTGCCAATATTCATAGCTTATTCAGGTATATTACAGGCAGTTTAAAAAGGCACTCATGGTATTTATAAGAGCTGTGGTGATGCAGTGGTTAGAGTGCAGTACTGCAGGCTATTTCTGCTGGCTGCCGGCTGCCTGCAATTTGGCAGTTTGAATCTCACCAGGCTCAAGGTTGACTCAGACTTCTATCCTTCTGAGCAGAGGTGGGTTGCTCAGGTGGAACGGTGAGGTGTGCTCGCCCCCTTGGCTCTGAGTGCTAGCGGAGTCCAGCGCAATTCTGCTACTGCAGATGGGCTTGATTGTGAATTCAATCCTATGTAGAGGCAGATGTAGGGTCTCCTGTTTGGGCGGCGGGTTGGACGAGATGACCTGCAAGGTCCCTTCCAATTCTGTTAATCTAAATTGTGTACCAAAACCAAAAACATAGTGTTAACCAGAGAAACTATTTCACTATGGAGAGTTTCACATTATCTTTCTGGTTTGGACTTCCTCTTTATTTTTCATGCATTCTCTTGTTCAACAGTTGAAATGTTTCAAGCTTGGAAAAGGTAATGAGTCGTGCAAGCTTAGTACTTGTCTAGAATGAATGGAAGATGCTTTTTGTTTGTTTGTTTGTTTGTTTGTTTGTTTGTTTGTTTGTTTGTTTGTTTGTTTGTTTAGATTTCACTGCCACCCTTCTTACCTCTTGGCTAGCCATCGATTGGATGGTGCCTTTGGGGTTGGCTGTCACGGGTCTTCACAAGGTAACTTACTTAAGGGAGCCCAACTTTGTCCAGGAATTCCCTGAAGTTTTCAGTCCAGGATTGGGCAAGTATAAGGGGCCACCCATTTCTTTTTCCTTAGACCCTGCTGTTCCACCCCTCAGATTAAAGCCTCGCAGGGTACCTTTACCCCTACTAGACAAACTGGATGATCAATTAAATAAACTTCAGGCACAAGGTATCCTGGTTCCAATAGAACATGCTCCCCTGAAGCCTGATGGGTCCCTTAGAGTTTGTGCTGATTACAAGTCGACTTTAAACAAAGCTTTGCCGCACAATTCTTATCCCATCCTCATCGCCAGCGAAATAACCTGGAACACGGTGGTTAACTTCAAAACTTTATTTTGACAGGAGCCTAACTATACGCGGATACACTTTCACTCAGACGCGAGCTAGAGAAGAGAGCGCGTAATACCAGTGGCACTCTTCCTTTTATACTTTCTAACCCGGCAACAAGCGACGCTTGACAGCGCTACGAGATTGGCGCCAAACCGCGGCAGCCAATGAGAATCAGGTAAACAAATTTTAATACATACAGCGTTCTCTGATTAACAACTCCAATTTTAACTTTTCCCCAGTAACAGAATATTGTAGAATCTTCTGGCCATAACACCCTTCTTACCTCTTGGCTAGCCATCTATGTCTTGGTTGGATTTTTGCAGAGCTAATGTGTTAACAGTACTTTACGCCTAGGTTGCTATCATCTGTTGTCTTGGAATAACTTGTATTAGGTACAGGCATAAACAATCACAGGCTCAAATTCTTGCTAATCCATAAAGCTCATTACTCAGTCTTGGCTTAATCAAGCATTAAATAGTCTTAATTTACAACCTTCTTATAAAAATGTAATAAAGGGAGGAAAAGAGAAAAGAATTGATCTATAAATCTAAGAACTAACAGAGATCTGCCCACTGCTGGTGCAGGTGTGAAGAGGATATCAATTAAATCACCAGAGGTTTTCAAAAATAGGCTGGACAACCATTTAATTGGGATCCCCCTTGAGCAGGATGTTGGGCTAGAAAACTCCTGAGGTCTCTGAGCCTTATGATTCCATGATTCTATACAGTACATAAGTCGAAATAAAACACAACATATTATTTTGTCCAATAAGAGATAAGAATTAATAGATATGACTTCCACCTGAGTAGGAAGGAACAGGTAATTTCTCCCAAACCACATCAGTCAATAACAGAATATTTTTTTAAAAAGGCAGCCCAGGCAACATATACTGTACACTCTGAAAAGGGGAAGAAAGGGTTAATATTCTATTTTCAGAACAAGATCCCTGAAACTTTTCCCAGTTTCATGATGCGAAAGGATGGTGAATGGTCATGGAAACTGGAAAGTAATACCAGAGGTTGAAGCTATTACAATGGATAGAAGAACATTAGCCACCACCCACCAGCAGCCTCTCCCTGCCCTTTTCCTCAACCTTATCCTCATCCTCTCCCCATCTCCTTCTTGTCTGCAGAAGGGAGGGTGGTAAATCCATCTCGCCAGATGTGAAGGCATCTGATAGCAACTTCAATGATAGGATTGTTGTAATAATAATAATAATAATAATAATATTATAATAATAATAATAATAATAATAATAATAATAATAAGAAGAAGAAGAAGAAGAAGAAGAAGAAGAAGAAGAAGAAGAACAACAACAACAACAACAACAACAGAGTTGGAAGGGACCTTGGAGGTCTTCTAGTCCAACCCCTGCTTGGGCAGGAGACTCTACACTGGTTATCCAACATCTTCTTCAAAACGTCCAGTGTTGGAGCATTCACAACTTCTGGAGGCAAGCTGTTCCACTGATCAATTGATCTAACTGTCAGGAATTCTCTCCTTAGTTCCAAGTTGGAGACTATGGTTGGGACTGACTTCATGCCAGTAATAACCACAGATATGCTGGGTCCTACAATCCACAGCCTTCTGCTATATGCCTAATTTTAAGGATGGATTGGATCACCTCCAACATGGATTCAAATTATTTTTCTAATCAGATTTTCATAAGGCGTAACCATGTGTGTGGAAGTGTTAATCGCTCCAAGTCAAAGATAAAATTCAAAACAATCTTGATTGGTTAGGGGGGGGATTAAAAATAATATGCAAAGTTCTTCACTTCAGAAACAGATGTTTCTGTTGCACAGACATGAGATGGAAAATACTTGACTTGGGACTATATCTACACTGCTCAAAAAAAATAAAGGGAACACTTAAACAACAGAATATAACTCCAAGTATTCAATGAGAATATTTCATTCATTTAGATCTAGGATGTGTTATTTGAGTGTTCCCTTTATTTATTTTTTTGAGCAGTATATTTGTTTGGCAACTGTAAAGTAATAAATAAGAAAATCTTGATTAACTCAAGAATTAACAGCAGTCCTCCCAAATGTATTCTGGATCCTAACTGGACATGGTTAAGAAACTCCAGTCTAAATGTCTCCTTTCACAGAATCCATAATACAATGCTATACTTATTCATAATAAAAAGTGTGAGAGGGAAAAACACAATACACAAGCAGGAAAAAAACTGCAAATGCCACTCCCTCTCACACGTCCATCCTGCCAGAGCAGGACCTGGATTTTTTTCAGAATGCTTCAACATTAAAATGTTCCATCTGATGTGAGTGTGTGGGTGTGTGTGGGTGTGTGGGTGTGTTTCCTCCACATCACCTATCTTCCAAGCAAGGTTCATTAAATTAGATTTGCAGAAGCTTTAAAACCATTGATGAAAAATGGCTGGTAAATTGGGCAGCCTCCTTATAGAAACTACTTGCCTATAGAGAAGACCACAATTGCTGCAAAAATGTGTGTAAATGAAGAAAGTCAGGATTGTCTGAGACAAAAGACTCATGTTTATGCTTCGGCTTGTCAAGCAAGATGTTCTTATATTACACTAGGTCTTCAGTTGTACCAGATCCAGTTTCCCTAACACCGCATGCCTGTGCCTTTGTAATTTACTGATTCAGTGAATGATTTTGACCTCTGTCCTTGATGATGGACTCTGACCATCATCAGATTTCAGATTTTCATATGGGGAGAGGGGGGACAAAATGCTCCCCTGCCTTTTCCCTTTTGGTCCCTGTTTTGGTATTACAAAATAAAATCACTCCTATCCTTCATATTGGCAGCAAGATTGATCTAGGCACAAAATTGGAAAACAGAAACAGCCCCCACAACTTTAAGCTTCATAATTAAAGTCCTTGAATATGCAGGAATGACCAAAATGACTTTGGAATTACAGGGAAAAGGAAAATCTGAATTTTACAAAATATGGGAAAAATTGGTACAAATGGCTCAAACAGAAAAAAAAATACATTAAAAAACTTTAAAAGGAAAAGCAAAATTAGACACTCTTTTCTTTGTACCCGAATAAAATGAAAATATAGAAATACTGCACCATAAATCGATGGAACATAAAACCCCTAAAAACAAATTCGTACCTTCCTCAGAAATATCCAAAATAAATACAATATAATATGCAGAACTGAAGTAAACGAAGACACAATTCCAAACACTAGATACAAATGCTCAATATTAGATCACTTGATAGTAATAGTCAACAATATGGTTGACAAATTATGTCTTTTATACAACAAATAAATATATGTATGTAGTGAAAGAAAATATTAATGATAAGCAAATAACTATCTATGTACAGATATCTAACACCACTGAAACTGAACGCTTTATATATTGTTTAAGTTTATAAGTTGATTTGTCCATTTTCTTTCATTTTTCTTTCTTTTTTTCTTTGTATGTTCTGTTTGTTTAAATTGTTTTTATATGCAGAAACTTAAGAAAGATTATTTAAAAAATAAATAATGAAAATCACTCCTGTCCTGAAATTTCCATTGAGTGACTTTTAAAAGTAGAGTAGAATGAGCACACAGTTCTCCATGTTTTACCCTTAAAAATGTACTAAAGTTAGCATTGCCGTGCAATTGACATTTTTGATTCCTGAAGTCAAGGAGTTCAATCATCTTTCCTATTAGGTGGGTCCAGATGCAATCACACTGTTTGAGATATTGCCCCATAAACACACTTCCCATTACTAGTGAGAGTATATATAAATGTATATGCAATCACAGTATTTATCCAATGTGCTGCAGCAGTGCTTAAATTCAATATCCTTATAAAATACAAACAGTGGAAGCCTCTGGATGCAGCAACTTGGTAAGCAGCATCCATAAAACCAGCAACATCTGAAAAGACAATGGTCCCTAATAGATCCACATTTGTATCCTGTCGAAAGCTGGGAAAAGGAATACAGCTTTTATCTGGTGCTTCAAAATAATAGTGTTGATGAACTTCTTAGGAGTGGGGGAGGAAGCAGATTCTATGATTTGGGAGGCACAAGAGGAAAGACCTTTGTTCCTTCCAAAGATCTTCAGATGGAAGCCTACAACAAAGGCCCTGGGTTTGGCTCAGTATTTCAGGTCATTTGGAGTTTCAGTAGACACACACGCCCAAAAAAACAGCACTAGGAACATACCCTTATATATATTACCACATGTCTATTTTTCTTCCTATGTATTTGTGTATTGGACAAATGAATAAATAAAAATAAATAAATAAATACTGTACTATAGTAGTAGTAAATTGTGACTTAAGCTGTGAAAAAGCACACAAACTGAATCAAAGTCCTGCACAAACCCCTGTTGTGATATGCTAATTCTGAACCAGTTATACATCTGCATGCCTTCCAGGGAAATTTAACATGTGTCATTTTTCTAATCCTGCCAATGATCAACAAGCATAGATTTTTAAAAAGCATTGCCCTGATTTACAGGGAAAAAATGGACTCTGTTCTAGGCAAATCGCAATCTACATGCCAGAGTTATTCTTTTTGGCTACTAAAGAATGGGGTGGGGATTGAACACAGTGTGTTTTGTGTTTAGAAAATTCTATGTCCTATCATTTCCATGGAAGAACTTTTGGATCAGTGTATAAACAGTAGGGAGCTAGATTGAGTAACACTGAGTAATTGAGTAACATTGTGGAATAAATGGAATGGTTATTTTTTATGCTTTGGGGGTTTTTTAGATTTTTAATTAATTAACTGGATTCAAGATATTGTATTTGTGTATTATATGTTGTGAGCTGCCCCAAGTCCTCAGAGAGGGGTGGCAGAGAAATCCAATTAATAAATAATAATAATAGTTCCATATTGCACCATAAAGCTAGTCAGTGGTTCTCAGCCTTTCTAATGCCGTGACCGCTTAATACATTTCCTCATGTTGTGGTGACCCCCAATTCTTCCAACAGAGCTTTAAGCTGATTGGCAGGAAGGTCAGAGGGACATCCCCACTGTAAATTGGTCAGATTGTAAAAATATGTTCCAAGCCGCCAGAATAGAATCTTTAGTTCCTAACATCATGGGAAATTTGTCTTTTTCCATGGTCTTAGGCGACCCTTGTGAAACATTCGATCCCCAAAGGGGTCCCGACTCCCAGGTTGAGAACCACTGTAGTAGGTGGAGATGTTCATGGCTCCATATTGCTGGCACGATAGCAGATGGAGACAGGAATGTACAGTACATTCTGGATCATCTCATAAGGCTCATATCATCATTTATTTTATTTATTTATTTTGTCCAATACGCAATGAGGGTTTTAGTGGGTATATATCTATATACACATAGTAAAATACCTCATGAAGGTTATAGAGGAGATACTCATAGTAAAATATATCTAAGAAATAATAGAAAAGAAGGTATAGTAATAGAACATATCAATGAAAGACTAGAAGAAGAGATATAGGAATAGAAGAAAGGTATAGGAGATATAGGAGAGCAATAGGACAGGGGACGGAAGGCACTCTAGTGCACTTGTACTCGCCCCTTACTGACCTCTTAGGAATCTGGATAGGTCAACCTTGGATAATCCAAGGGTAAAGTGTTGGGGGTTTGGGGATGACACTCTGGAGTCCGGTAATGAGTTCCACGCTTCGACAACTCGGTTACTGAAGTCATATCTTTTACAGTCAAGTTTGGAGCGGTCATAAAAGGCAGAATGCTCAGATCTGCACCACATTTGGAGTGGAGCATAGGGAGGACACAAAATGCCATGCATTCAACATGGAAGGAGAAGACGGAGAACATTTTGCAGACCACTGTAGTAGTTACGCTGGTGAGAGTCCAGCAGGAATCCTCTGTCTCTGAGTCTGCTCGTTTGGAAGTGGTGCTCTTTTCAACGGTCCTCTTATCAGATGGAGCATTTCCTTCATCAGTGTTAATATCCATGTAGCGAAACAATGAAAGGGCTTCCTATCAGTTCCAAATAGGACGTGAAAAGCTCTCAGCGCTAAGCGTAGAGGATGCTGGAATAGGGCAATGGGAAACGCCTGAGTCACTGAAATGCCTCTTTGATTCCAGTAGTCCGATACCTTCAAAGGGGGTGGAAGGAGCAATAGCCAGTCAGACAGACAGGCAGGCAGGCAAATGAAGCACTTGATAAGTCAACGTTTGCATCCAGCAAAACTGGAAATGTGGAATGTGGATTTTGAAGAAAAGAAGCTACTGGAGAATATGCAGGTTAGACCTCTGAAAACAATGGTTTGGAGAAAAATTAAGTGTTAACACTCCCTCTAAATATACTTCTATGCTTAGCGGAGCAATGGTAGCTCCTTTAAATGTTAAATGTTGTTTGTATTGTTTGTCTTAAAGAAAAATTAATAAAAATATTTTTTTAAAAAATAGTGGGAATGAAGAATTGCCAGTCACAATGAAAACTTCTCTCTTTTTTGTAACCCAGGAATTTCTACAGGATCATGCCACCTAAATTTGGTGGTACTCTCACACCAAAAGCGGACAGATAAATAATAAATAAAGAAGGCATTTAAGGTCCCTGGTGTACTCGGGGGGGGGGGGCTATTTTTAATGATTCTTTGAAATCCCAACAAGGTAAGTCTGAGCAACCAACCCAAAATTGTCACTAAGCAATAATATGGATCTGCTGCAAATTACAAAGGTCGGCCAGAAAGTAATGCACCACATTTTTTTCCTACAACAATTATTTATTGAACACAATGAAACTTACACACAAGAAAGAATGATGTTTCTTCTACACTCCCTAATTTTCCATGCAATCTCCATCCCATTCTATGGCCTTCCTCCAGCGAGACACAAGGGTGTGTATGCCCTGTTGGTACCATTCCTTGTTCTGGTCACGGAGCCATCTGCACTGTGTGAATAAACCTCTAATGGCCTCACTCTCTGTGCCCAGTGACTAACCCTACTTATGTCGACTGCAGATTCTCCATAAACTGTACACAAACGTTTGTGAATGTTCCCAACAGTTTTTTTTTCTCCGCAATGAGAAATTCAGTGATGACACGCTGCTTGTAACGTACATCACTTACAGACACCATTTTGAAACACTGCTGCAGCCACACTATCTGTCTGAAGAAATGCAAAATTTACACATGCATTCCGGACAATTCAAATAATGTATATCTAAAGTTTTGCATTCATACCATTACTGTAGGCTGAGAAAAAAAATGTGGTGAATTACTTTCTTGGCGACCCTCTTACAACTGGATGGATGGATGGATGGCCGCTTGCTTGCTTGCTTGCTTGCTTGCTTGCTTGCTTGCTTGCTTGCTTGCTTGCTTGCTTGCTTGCTTGCTTGCTTGCTTGCTTGCTTGCTTGCTTGCTTGCTTGCTTGCTTGCTTGCTTGCTTGCTTGCTTGCTCGCTCGCTCGCTCGCTTGCTTTCGATCATGTGTTTTACTTTAGGAACTCAGAGCAACCTAAATATAATCCAGGTTGGTCAGGCTGAGAATTGGTGAACAGTTCAAGTCAGCCAGTTACCTGTCATGGCTGGGAGCAGGGACTTGAATTGTGTCTTTCCAGTCAAAACCCAGTATCTTAACTCAGCTAATAAGGACAATTTTAGATACATCATTTTTATCAGAATAGAATAGAATATAAAATAGAATAGAATATAAAATAGAATAGAGAATAGAGAATAGAGAATAGAGAATAGAGAATAGAGAATAGAGAATAGAGAATAGAGAATAGAGAATAGAGAATAGAGAATAGAGAATAGAGAATAGAGAATAGAGAATAGAGAATAGAGAATAGAGAATAGAGAATAGAGAATAGAGAATAGAGAATAGAGAATAGAGAATAGAGAATAGAGAATAGAGAATAGAGAATAGAGAATAGAGAATAGAGAATAGAGAATAGAGAATAGAGAATAGAGAATAGAGAATAGAGAATAGAGAATAGAATAGAATAGAAACATATTTGGAAGGGACCTTGTAGTTCTTGTTAGATGTTTAGGCATGTGAAACATTTAAGTATATTTTGCAAATGTACATATAAAGGGATCCCAGAGTCCAGTGAATAAATATATGATTACTCCCACCACCATCCCCAAGTAAAAATGATCCATTCACTTCTATGGCTTAAACAAAAGACCTATGGAAGATTAGCTGGCAGCCCAAAATGTGGATTGTATGCCACCTAACAGCACGGCAGAAAGGCCATAAAGATTATTAAAGATGCTCTTGTCAGTGCGTGCGGGGCACATGATAGATTGCAACACCCTGCAACTCAGCACAATGGAACACAATGCCAGACAATGGGATGCAATACAATCAAATGCCGTACAATTCTTGGGATTGCCGTGTAACTCAGCACAATGCAATATCAACTAGCATCAGTCAATGAAACTGGCTTCAACGGCAGCACAGAACATGTTCAAGTGATAATGCAGCCCGAGCCATTTCAAGGGAAGAGGGCCTTTTGCCATTTGTTATGACGCGAAAAAGAATTGGCCTCAAGGCTCCAGCACATTAATTACGGTGCCCCCCCCCCCCCAAAGGACTGAATGGAAGGCTGTCACTGCCTGTCCGTTTGATCCTGAACTAGAAGCTTGTTCTCCAGACAGATCTGTCCTGAAAGTGTTTGAGAAAGGAAAGCTTACACCTGGGTGCACACCATCAAAGGTGACAAATAGGTATCCATGTGTATCTCTTCCAAGAATTATAGTAATTTGGTGACTGTAAAAATGAATGCATGAATGAATGAATAAATAAATCAATGATGAGATTATATGCAGTGCCTGCCAATTATATGTTGAAATCAAGCATTCATTCATGTGATTTTAAACATAGATCATGGGAGATTAGAAATAACATGAGAAAATATTATTTTACTGAAAAAGTGTAAGATGCTTGGAACAAACTTCCAGCAGACGTGGTTGGTAAATCCACAGTAACTGAATTTAAACATGCCTGGGATAAACATATATCCATCCTAAGATAAAACACAAGAAATAGTATAAGGGCACACTACATGGACCATGAGGTCTTTTTCTGCCATCCATCTTCTATGTTTCTATGAGAAAAGCATCAGTTTTCCTTCTTCCTACAATGCATTTTTTTCCATTGGATAAATAAGGATTTTCATTCATTCATTCATTTTTGAGACAAGCATTCAAATGCACAGCATCCCTCTTTTTCCGCTTGTATACTAAACTACCCTGGGGCAAATAAGGAGGTCACATTTTCTTTTGAAATTCAACATTGCACACTGTTGGGAGGAGAACAGCATCCTTCAGTAACAACATGGAAGTGAGTCACTTTTTCTCGGTCATCTGAAAAAATTATGAAATAAGTCATGACATTTTGTAGTTTCCAGTATCTAGCAGATGTTTAATCAATCAGTTTAACTATAAAGGGGGAAAAAAACCCTTCTACCTTGTTAGGCAACTTAATCTACATTGTATTTATTTTTAATGGAAGGATTCTCACAACATGCTACGCCATAATATGTGTCGTCATAGGTTGCATGATGCTAATTGCAATATTTTTGGTACACTGTAAATTTCTTTATTTCTTTATTTCTTTAATTGGATTTGTTAGACTAGATTCAATATAATTTTGCAAAGAGATGGAATAAGTAAAGGAGAGTCCTGTGATCCAGTAAAATGCAATTTCCCCTGTTGCATGTAATAATCCCCCAATTATTTAACAAAGGTCCAATAGACATATTAAAGATGAAAATAATAAAAATCACATTATTAGACCTCAGATAACATCTGTGATTATGATTCCAATATATTAATGATATTGACATTCAAAAGTTAGATGATACATTTTTTATTTCTCTCTAAAACATTTAGGTTCTGGGCTACTGGAATGTCATGAGTCGGTGTGGAAGTGTGTTGTGATGTCTGCATTTTTTTAAAAAATCAAACAATACAATTAGGATCTTTGAATCCTCCAGAAATTCTGCATTAATTTGGGTGAGAGAGAAAGAGACAGCCCACACAACAAGGACATTCACTTCTGCAGAATCTTATGAAGAACGCCACTTACTCCACTCAGTGTTGAGGATCTGATATCAACCATGCCAGAAGGGACCACTCAGATGATTCCATGCTTCCTCCTATACATGGCTGTCACAAAAGGTCCATTGCATGTCCTATAATCTGTTCTGCGGGGCTCTCCGGTAGGAGCCTCCTGAAAATTCAAGGGTACAAATTTCAGACACACACATGTTTGAAAATTCAAAACAAAGTTCTTTATCCCAAAAGTCAAAATAAACTACGCACTCTTTTCTTTTTCTATTTCAAAAAGCACTCGTCCCAAAACAATCGGGTAGTCTATACAATTAACCTTAAGTCATTAAGTACTTAGCTAGCAGCTGTGAAGAAACTTCACATCCCTTCTTCTTCCAAGGAAGTGAGACACACACACACACACACACACACGTTGCTCTGCTTTGTTTTCAAAGGCGTGAAAAATCAACAAGCAAAGTCCAGAAACCAGCAACACAGGATTCCTGACGAACTGCGATCAGATACTCTTTCACAACGGCCAAACCCACACACTGCTATTTATAGCAGCAACCCTAATTACTGGAGCCCCACCCAACCACAGGTGGCCTCATTTTTTCTTGTAATAATCCTTTAGTTGTTGTCTCCTATGCATCACTCTACGCATGCATGGATGTGTCATTAATTCTTGTTCAGAATCCAAAGATGATACAGATGATTGATCTCCTCCTGGGCTGTCTGCCAAACTCCCCTCTTCCCTGTCACTCATGCTGTACACAATCAAGGATTATAGAGTAGAGTAGAGTAGAGTAGAGTAGAGTAGAGTAGAGTAGAATAGAATAGAATAGAATTCTTCATTGGCCAAGTGTGATTGACACACAGGGAATTTGTACCCGGCATATTAGCTCTCTATATAGAAGCTTTGGGTTATAGTCCCCTTCCAAAGAGATGTTTCCATAACAAAGCAAAGGATGGGTAGAAAAAAGAAATTCTCTATTCCAGTTCTTGACTTGCAGTTAATTAGGACTATCATACATATAGTCCCATCCGGTACACCTGTTGGCCATATCGTTTGAAAATGATAATGGTAAAATCCAGCACAATTGGAGGACCTCAGATTGGGGAAGGATAGAATGAGTAATGGTGGCCTGGGAGTGTAATACCTAGATCCATGGAGAATCAATTTGTGGCTCTGTTTGCAGGATACATTTATCTTAATTATTGAATTTCTCCATACCTGGGATGGCAGAATGTACTGAATCATCAACCAGAACTATTGAGGCATTTAAAAGCCAACAATTCTTTTAAGATAGATGTTCTCAGTTAAGACTTTGAGGTTTTTTTAAAATTTTAAACCATGCTTCCTATATGAATGGGAAACTGCATAAAGTTGTTGGAATCCATGATGCTCTTTAATGCTATAATTCAGAGTAAAGCAACCCTGAGCAACAAGGCATTAAGGTATGGACTTATATTTTAAGAAGTATACAAAAGGAATGCATCATGAAATAAATAGAAGTGTACACCAGGGTTGATGATAAGATGAGGGTGCCAGTCTCACAATTGAATCAGGCTGATTACCTTATGGTCAAAATAGAGTTAGGGGCTTTTCCTGACTATGTAATGTACAGTCATTTAGTGACTGTTTCATTTAGCAACCATTCATAATTATGTCAGTGATAGAAAAGTAACTTTATGTCCAGTCCTCACATTTACAACTTTTCCAGGTCTAATACAGCAAAGAAAAGCTGGAATAAGACCATAAGCACAATTTTCAATTTCACTTAACGCCTGCTTCACTTAGCCACTAAGTTGCCAGTTCCAATTGTGATTGCTAAATGGGGACTTTGGTGATGCTGAATGGGGACTTCGTGTAATGAAATGATTGGTAACTGTTGGCCAAACTTTTTGATGTTCTATGTTGGTTATGACCTATAAAGCCCTTCATGGCACCAGACCAGATTATCTCCGGGACCGCCTTCTGGCGCACGAATCCCAGCGACCAGTTAGGTCCCACAGAGTGGGCCTTCTCCGGGTCCCGTCAACTAAACAATGCCATTTGGTGGGACCCAGGGGAAGAGCCTTCTCTGTGGCAGCCCTGACCCTCTGGAACCAACTCCCCCCAGAGAGCCCCCACCCTCCTTGCCTTTCATAAGCTCCTTAAAACCCACCTCTGCCATCAGGCATGGGGGAACTGAGATATTCTTTCCCCCTAGGCTTCTACAATTTATGCATGGTATGTTTGTATGATTGGTTTTATAACAAGGATTTTTAGCTGTTTTTAGTATTGGATTGTCACATGTTTTTTTTACCACTATTGTTAGCCACCCCGAGTTCACGGAGAGGGGTGGCATACAAATCCAATGAATGAATAAATAAATAAATAAAACAGCCTTCATCAATCTCTTGTGGGGTCTCTCTGGAACAGATTGGCCGGAAGCCTGTTGGTTACTGTTAGAGGGTATTTTGATAAAGAAACTTTGTTTCAGATCTCCATTCTTTTGGTTTATATTATAGTAATTGCTACCTTTTGGGTAAGACTGTGTAAATCTTTCAATGGAGGCGCTTTGGAATGAGGAAGTTAAAATGATTAAAGCAGCCACATCTTATTCCAGGCTCACCTGCTTTGGGAGCTTCTCCTAGCACTGCCTCTACTTTTATATGTATCTGTGTCTGTAGGCTGCCAATTTATTTCATTTTTACCCCAGTGGACTGAAGTGGACTTTATTGAACATGCTTACAGAGTTCCAAAACAGTCATGTAAGCCAGAAGAAAAGATGCAATTGCTTTAACCATTGGAAAGAGGTGCTTTCAGCAAGCTCTGGCATGTTAACAAACCACATTGTTTGTTCAATGAAATATCAGAAGGGTGTTAGGCTTAGCAATCCTGAGTGATACTTCATTGTATTACCATATAAGGAAAAGGTAGAATGTAAGCATGCTAATGCTGAGTCATTGGATGTGAACTGCAATGTGATTGGGCCAGAGCATTATAAGATGCAAATCAACTTCACCATAATTCCCTTGTGGTCATTTGCTGTTGATGGTGATTGTTAGTTGGCTGGCTGGAGCAGTTTGAGCATGAGTAGAGTAGCAGTTTGAGATTGAGTAGAGTAGTAGCAGTGATAGAAAAAAAACCTGGATTGGTTTAGTATCTACTGGAAACCTGGATTAGTTTAGTATCTATTGGAAACCTGGATTAGTTTAGTATCTACTGGAAACCTGGGTTCATTTAGTAACCTGGACTGGTTGAATATCTACTTGTAAGTAAGCTGAATATAGCTGATGTAAAGTTCCTGTAAATAGAAGACTGAAGATATTTTGCACTGAAGAGTAAACCATTGTTTTCTACAAAACGTGTCTTTGGCATTTATCTGGTTCATTACATTACCACAATATACGTATTCTGGTATCTTATCTAGTCCTCCTGTGTTACTCTGCATATATATGTATCCGGGTAGGCCTGGGGTTTCATAATATGCTCAACATAAAAATACTAATTCATAATCAAACCGGGAAAATAGTGCAAAGACTGTTGCTAAGTCCGATAAGCATCCCAATGTAAACACAGCTCATGAGTCTAACATACGAGCAGACCATCACATCCCCTTGGCCCTTTCTGATGTGCACAGAAACCTTTTACTGGCAACAAAAACAACTTGGAGAAGTAAAAGATTCCTACTTTGCAGAGATTTATGAATGCCTGTAGGACAGAGATCATTCCTGAACTGATCCCATGGTTATCATCTTTTAAATAAGATGATTGTACTGGCCTAAGAAAATCATATGTACAATTGTTCAATACTTTTTTTTCTGCTAGAAAGCCTACTCCATCTCCAAAAAGCATAAGGATAAATTACAATTTCATATCTGTTGGCATATATGTCACAATAAGGCAGAGTTCCCCACACTTGGCAACTTTAAGACTTCTAGACTTCAACTCCCAGAATTCTCCAGCCAGCATAGCTGGGAATTGAAGTCCACAAGTCTTAAAGTTGCCAAGTTTGAAGATCTTTGCAATAAGGTGTGGAGTGGGGTTTTTTTTCTTTTTAAGGGCTTGTATCATGATGCTGCTTAGCAATCCTTGCTCAGATCCATAAATTGAAAAGTGTTCGGAAACTCCAGATCGTGCAGAATGCAACTGCGAGAGCTATCATGGGCTTTCCTGAATATGCCCATGTCACACCAACACTCCGCAGTCTGCATTAATTGCCGATCGGTTTCCGGTCACAATTCAAAGTGTTGGTTATGACCTATAAAGCCCTTCATGGCATCGGACCAGAATATCTCCAGGACCACCTTCTGCCACACAAATCCCAGCGACCAGTTAGGTCCCACAGAGTTGGCCTTCTCCGGGTCCCGTCGACTAAACCAGAGGTCCCCAACCTTTTTTGCACCAGGGACCGGCTTTCAGCTAGACCAGTTTTCCATGGCCCGGTGGGGGGGGGGGGAGCTAGCTGTCAGCGGCGCCGTAAAAGGGGCGATCAAGAGAGGAATGGGTGAATGAATGGACGGAGGGTGGGAAGGAAGGAAGGAAAGAGGGAAGGTACAGGAACAGAAGAAGGGTGCAAAGAAGCAAAGAAAGGTGTGAAAGGGGAGAGTAAGAGAGGAAGGAGTGAAAGAAGGGAATGAGGGAGGAAAGAAGGGAGGAAGGAAAAGGAAAGCAAGAAATGGAGGGAGGAAAGGAAGGGAGGAAAGGAAGGAAGGAAGGAAGAAAGAAGGAAAGAGGGAAGGGACAGGAACAGAGGAAGGAAGCAAGGAAACTTATGAAAGGGGAGAGTAAGAGAGGAAGGACTGGAGGGAGGGAGGGAAGAAGGTAGGAAGGAGAAAGAAAAGAAATAGAGGAAGGAAAGGTAAAAGAGAGAAAGAAAAAGAGCAAGAAAGAAAGAAAGAAAGAGAAAGAAAGAAAGAAAGAAAGAAAGAAAGGCAACTTCAAAGAAAGGCTAACTGAGCATCTCTCACTCTCTCTCTCTTTCTATCCCTCTTTCTTTCTTTCTCTTCCTTTCTCTCCTCTTCCTTTATCTCCTCTTTCTCTCCCCCCTCTCTCCCCCTTTCCCTCTCTCTTTCTCTCTCCCTCTCTTGCTATCTCTCCCCCCTTTCCCTCTCTTTCTCCCTCTCTTTCTCTCTCTCCCCCCCTCTCTCTTTCTCTCTCTCTCCCCCTCTTTCTCTCTCTTCTTCTCACTTTCTCTCTCTTGTTTTCTTTCTGTCTCTTTTGCTTTCTCTCTCTCTCACTCTTTCTCTCTTGTTTTGTTTCTCACGCTCTTTCTCTCTCTTGTTCTCTCTCTCTTGCTATCTCTTTCTCTCCCCCCCTTTCTCTCACTCTCTCTTTCTCACTTTCTCTCTATCTTGCTGTCTGTTGCTTTCACTCACTCTCGTTCTCTCTCCGTTCTTCTCAGCGGTGACGCGCGCACGCCCTGCCCGCCTCACATTTGCCGAGAGGACTTTCGCCCCGTGCTCTCAGCAAGGGGGTTTGCATGAGAGGCGGGGCCGGCGGAAGGTGATATTCAATGTCGGGGGCGCACGGGCGGTTTTGCGCGCGCTCCCTATCTCCCTGCTAGCCCACTCGGAATACGTATTCAAAATAAGAAAAGCCTTTGCCGGCGAAGGCTTTTCTTATTTTGAATACAGTATTCCGAGTGGGCTAGCAGGGAGATAGGGAGCGCGCGCAAAACCGCCCGTGCGCCCCCGACATTGAATATCACCTTCCGCCGGCCCCGCCTCTCATGCAGCCCCCTTGCTGAGAGCCCGGGGCGAAAGTCCTCTCGGCAAATGTGAGGCGGGCAGGGCGTGCGTTCCGGGTGCGGGAGGAGCTGCGGTGAAAGGCAGGAGGTGGCAGAGGAGCAGAGGGGGCAAATCGGGCGGGGCGGTGGGCAGCGCGGAAAGGCCGAGGGGGCCCTGGCGCCGCGGACCGGCTGAAAACCCCCAACGGCCCGGTCCCGGTCCGCGGACCGGCGGTTGGAGACCCCTGGACTAAACAATGCCGTTTGGCGGGACCCAGGGGAAGAGCCTTCTCTGTGGCGGCCCCGGCCCTCTGGAACCAACTCTCCCCAGATATTAGAGTTGCCCCCACCCTCCTTGCCTTTCGTAAACTCCTTAAAACCCACCTCTGCCGTCAGGCATGGGGGAATTGAGATATTCCCTTCCCCCATGGCTTATAAAAAATTTATGCATGGTATGTCTGTATGTATGATTGGTTTCTTAAATTGGGGTTTCTTTTTAAATTAACTTAAATATTCGATTTGTTTATATTGTTTTATTACTGTTGTTAGCCGCCCCGAGTCTACGGAGAGGGTCGGCATACAAATTTGATAAATAGATAGATAGATAGATAGATAGATAGATAGATAGATAGATAGATAGATAGATAGATAGATAGATAGATAAATAAATGCCCCTCCTCAAAGCAGCAGACTCTACATGAAAAGAATTCAAGATTAGGCAGGCAACGAATTTTGATTCCATGGACCATAGACCATTAACCCAGCTCAGGAAATGCCACACTGGTTGTTAGGCAATTGTACTTAAGTACCCTTAGTTGGTAAAAGACCGCCTTGCATCTTCTTCATAAACTGTATCTGAAGACCCATGGTGGCACAGTGGTTAGAATGAAGTACTGCGGGCTTCTTCTGCTGACAGTCGGTTGCCTGCAATTTAGCAGTTCAAGCTATGCCAGGCTCAAGGTTGACTTAACCTTCCAACCTTTTGAGGTGGGTAAAATGAGGATCCAAATTGTTGGGGGCAATATGCTGACTTATAAACCACTTAGAGAGGGCTATAAAAGCACTGTAAAGTGGTATATAAGTTTCTAGGTTCTATTGCTGTTGCTGTCTCTCTTCAGAATGAGATGGAGTCATTTAGCTTTTTGAAATCACTTGGTGGGACATGGGCCATGAGACTGGAATACTTTCCTCATATGTTAGCTGCCTCTTTAGCCTCAACGAATTAATTCAAGAAGAAAGGTAAAACAACCAGTCTTAGAACTGGCGATAAAGATATTGCAGTGGTGGATAGTTTCTGCCTTTTAGGATAAACATCTATAATAAACAGAGAAATGCGGTGCATAATATCACTTGGTGTCACAGCCACGAAAGCTTTGGAAAAGTAATTAAAATGCTGTAATGTGTCCATACCTATAGAGATTAGAATGGCATTGTAAAGATTAGAATAGCACTTCCATGGAAGTGAAAATTGGACTTTAAAGAAACAGAATGGAAAGAGTATTGATGCTTTTGGACTTTGATGTTGGGGAAGATTCGTGAGAATATTGTGGAGTATATTTATTTATTTATTTGTTTGTTTGTTTATTATTAAATGTATAAGCCACTCTTCTCCTTGTGGACTCAAGGTAGCTTACAACAGTAAAACATAATTTAAAAATTAAAAATACCCCAATATATAAATAGCAAGAATAAAAAATTTAAACCCAATAAGACAAAACATAGTCATCACTCATACATACTAGTGGCCAGGGCGGAGGACCATTGCTTAATGACCCCAGGCCTGCCGACATAGATGTGTTTTAAGCACTTTTCGAAAGGCGAGGAGAGTGGGGGCAGTACGAATCTCCGGGGGAGGTGGTTCCAGAGGACCGGGGCCGCAACAAAGAAGGCTCTCCCCCACGATTGAACAAATCAGCCCAGAGTTCCCACTCAAGGGACAAATGATGAAGCTCAAATTATCCTATTTCAGATACATTATCCAAAAGGCCCAGCTTTGTGGAATGTTGGGAAGGAATGAGAAGAACAAGGCAACCAGGAGCAAGGTGAAAGGATTCAGTTACAGAGGCAATGAATGCACCACTGGGGAGCATGAAAAAAGAGGTTAGGGATAGATTGTTATGTAGAAAATTAATCTATGTGGTCACTAAGAGTCAAAATTGATTTCGTGGCATACAATCAATCAATTTTTAACCTTTCTTGCCTCCTGAATCTCATGCACCGGCTAAACATTTCCCAAGGATGATGCAGAAATCCTCCAGTTGTCCTATTGCCAAGATATGGCCTGAGGAATCTTTTCGTCTAGGGGAATGAAAAATGCAGGAAATCTCCCTGTGAATTTATTGTACATCATCTTTTTCCTCTCCATGCATGTAAACTCCTTCTCCTCTCCTTTCTGAGCCTCACATTAGGTACTGGCACCCCCATGTGGATAAAAAAATAGACCCTCTTCAATTCCAATCAAATGTATTTGTGCCTTATTGGACATTTATTTTGTTGTAGAATCCCTGTGTATTTGTGTACAAGAGAGTGTGGCCAAAATTTCAGTCTCTTAGTCTCAATAAAAACTTTTGTATCGAAGCATTGCGGAAGAGAAAGTGGGAATTAAAGGAAATATTCATAAAATCATAGCACCCATATGAGTTAGAAAGACTTTAGACAGCATTCTAAAGCATTGTTTCCCAACCTTGGCAACTTGAAGATATCTAGACTTTAACTCCCAGAATTCCCCAGCCAGCATTCACTGGCTGGGGAATTCTGGAAGTTGAAGTCCAAATATCTTCAAGTTGCCAAGGTTGGAAAACACTGTTCTAAAGAAAAGAGTGCATTAAAAAAACCCAGACATATATAATATATGGACTAGATTATATCTAAAGCCCATACACATTTCTTGTCCTTATTGGTATGGAGAAACTCTGACCATTACTGATCCACCTTCTTTCTATACAATGGTCCTTCAGATACTTGAAGACATCTATCCTCCTTCTAGTCACCTCTTCTCCAGGCTAAACATATGAAATGCATTCAGTTGTTCCTTGTAGGCTTGTTCTTCCAGGCACTTTATATCTTAGGTTCTCTCCTCTAAACATCTTCCAGTTTGTCAACAACCTTTTAAAAATGCAGTGCCTAGAATTAGTCACAATATTCTAGATGAAATCTAAGCAAGGCGGAATAGAAAGAAACAATGAATTATCTTGATCTTGACACTTGTTTATTTTATTTATTTAATTGTCAAACATGTATAGGATAGTAGTAGTTTCTATAAACATAACATAAGTAAAAAGTAATGATAAAAAAGGACAATAGGACAGTAGGAAAGGGACGGTAGGCATAGTGGTGCACTTACAGATCTCTTATAAACGTGGAGAGGTCGACTGTAGACAGCCTAAGGTTGACGTTTTTGGGGTTTGGGGAAGAATCCACAGAGTCAGGTATGCATTCCAGGTGTTGATCACTCTATTACTGAAGTCGTATTTTCTGCAGTCGAGTGTGGAGAGGTTTATTTAGTTTGAATCTATTATGTGCTCGTGTATTGCTGCGGTTGAAGGTGAAGGTGAAGGTTGAAGGTGAAGGTGAACTCTTTAACTTCTTTTGAATCACATGTACTGTAGGTTTGCTCTTTTTTTTCTTTCTTGTATGCAGCTACATCAAACTCTTATCTCTTGCTTAGCCTGTGATCTACTAAGGCACCAAGAATTATCTTCGTGTACTTCTGCACAAAATATTATCCTCCCAATCCTATATTCATGCCGTTGATTTCTCCTACCCTAATACAGAACTTTGCAGTTGTCCCTCTCCAAATTCATCTTGCTGGTTTCAAATCCATATGCTACCACTACTACTTTAGTATTGTTTGTAAGTTCAATGGCAATATTTTCAAACCCCTTATTTGCCAGTATCTTATCCGTGTTATTTATAAATATGCCGAAGTGCTCAAGGATCTCTAAGATTCATTGCTCAACACTTCCATTCAGCTTGATAGGGAGTCCTTGAAGTTTAGTCATGGGTTACAATTGTTCATCGGCTAGGTTAATCAATTCTGCATCCAACCAATATTATCACAGGCTAATTCACATTTTGCTACTTCTTTTATTAGTATTTCATTAGACTGTTTTGCTGTAATGTAGCAGTTCTATGTCCACACCATTAAACTGACCACTTTAGTGGAAAAGGAGAAAAAGTTGACTGAGCAGAGTTTTTTTTCATAAACTCTTGCCAGTTCCAGCCAAGCAATACCTTTTTTCCTAAACCTTCACAAATTGTTTAATATAATGTTTGGTCTACTAATTGGTATCAAGCTGATCAGATTTTAATTACCCCGATCCTCTTTGGTTCTTTTTCAATATTTGCCCTTCTCTTATTCCTCTGGCACTGCATTCATTTTGTTCCTTTTTTCTTTAGTCTTTCTTCATGTTTAGATTGTATTGTCAATGTAGTTTTAAGCAGATAATTTAATCAGTTTGGAACTAAACTTTAATTTTAAGCTCTAAATTCTTCAGTTGTTATTCATATTCTTTATTTGACAAAAATGTATTTTTAAAATGATTTTTCAAAGATCACAGGTAGCAGTTTTGAGATTATATCTTTTTTGAAATTTTCTGAATGTATTTAATCTGATCTGGAGACTTAAACTTGTTCATAGGCACCAGTTGCTCCTCCATTATCTCTTCTGAGCGGTTTCTCCTACTTGGGTCAATTGTTATTTTAATTGTCTTTTAAGATAAGGGCAAAATAGAAAATGGTTATATTATTATTATTATTATTATTATTATTATTATTATTTAAATTTGTATGCCGCCCCTCTCCGTAGACTCGGGTGGCTCACAGCAGTGATAGAAACAATGTACAATACAAATCTAATAATACGAAGTTAAAAACCCATAATTTAAAAAACATGCACACAACACACCATACATAAATTATATAGGCCTGGGGAAGATATTTCAATTCCGCCATGCCTGATGGCAGAGGTGGGTTTTGAGAAGTTTACGAAAGTCAAGGAGGATGGGGGCAATTCTGATCTCTGGAGGGAGTTGGTTCCAGAGGGCCGGGGCCGCCACAGAGAAGGCTCTTCCCCTGGGGCCCGCCAACCGACATTGTTTAGTCGACGGGACCCGGAGAAGGCCAACTCTGTGGGACCTAACCGGTCGCTGGGATTCGTGCAGCAGAAGGTGGTCCCGGAGATATTCTGGTCCAATGCCATGAAGGGCCTTATAGGTCATAACCAACACTTTGAATTGTGACCGGAAACTGATCGGCAACCAATGCAGACTGCGGAGTGTTGGTGAAACATGGGCATACTTGGGAAAGCCCATGATTGCTCTCGCACAATCTGGAGTTTCCGAACACTTTTCAGATCTGTGCATAAATGAAGAGGTGAGTCACAGAAACAGTTCAGCACCTTTATTAGCTAGAAGTAATACGGACTGCCGGCAGGCTTCCATGAAGCCGCTTTTAAGGGTTTCCCTGAAGCTTGCTAGCCACTGGCAGGGGTTTAAATCTTCTGCTGCTAGATTAGCCAATCAGTGGCCGCTATGTAAATAATACCTACATACGTCTGTAGTAGAGTAGGTCTGTTACCCATTATTATCCAACCATTTCTCTCAAATGTCTCTTTTTCTTTTCTTTTTTTCCTCTTCTTTTCCTCTTTCTACTGAGATTGATCAGGTGGTCCTCATTTAATAACCACTCAACCATTCAAAGTTGCAATGGCACAAAATAAATATTTACAACCAGGCCTGAAAAATCTGGTGGTTGCACCATCCCCATAGTTACTTGTTCACAATCTGGGTATTCAGTGACAGAGTTATAGTTGTGCATTGTGACTGTATCCCACACAGTGGTGGGTTCTAAAACTCTTTATTACTAGTTCATGCTCTTGCACATGAAGCACTTCTGCACATGTGCAGAAGCATCCTGTTCAGGTGGGCGGAGCCTCCAATGCTACCAGTTCCAAGAACTGGGCTAAACCAGGAGCACCGTACCACGGATCCCACAGTCATGTGATCACCATTTCTACCTTCACTCCCCAGTCTCCAAAAAGTAAAGTCAAATGGCAATCACATGATATCCTCACTTAATAACCTCCTGGGATTCACTTAATGATTGCAACCAGGAAGTGACAGAATTGTTTTGCTTTATGACGACTTCATTTAGTGACGCAAATTCCAGTCCCAAATATTACCATCATGGTAATGACATGCTCTTTTTATTGCATTTACCTCTCTTGTAAGCCTGGTTCTTTTAGTGCTTTAGTCTTTCTGACTTTCTTCCAGAAAATATTACCTACCTGCCAGTATGTTGAGTCCCTGAGATAAACCGGACCAGATTATCTCTGGGACCGCCTTCTGCTGCACGAATCCCAGCGACCAGTTAGGTCCCACAGAGTGGGTCTTCTCCGGGTCCTGTCAACTAAACAATGTCGCTTGGCGGGACCCAGGGGAAGAGCCTTCTCTGTGGTGGGCCCCGGCCCTCTGGAACCAACTCCCCCCAGAGATTAGAATTGCCCCTACCCTCCTTGCCTCTTGTAAGCTGGTTAAAACCCACTTCTGCCGCCAGGCATGGGGGAATTGAGATACTGTTTCCCCCTAGGCCTCTACAATTTTATGCATGGTATGTCTGTATGTATGTTTGGTTTTTTATAATAATGGGTTTTTAACTGTTTTTAATATTGGATTATTATTATATGCTGTTTTGTTATTGCTGTTAGCCGCCCCGAGTCTGCGGAGAGGGGCGGCATACAAATCCAATAAATAAATAAATGAATGAATGAATGAATGAATGAATGAATGAATAAATAAATAAATAAATAAATAAATAAATAAATTCTGTCATATGCCATGCATGTCTCTTTTAAATTTTAGCATAGTCAAAGCCTCCACACAAAAGCTCCAGGTTTCTAAGCTGCTACCCATAAGGGCAAAAGCTTTGTTCAAGTGGAAAACCTTGAAACTTTCTCAAAAGCAGCTGTTG
Source organism: Erythrolamprus reginae (assembly GCF_031021105.1). Taxonomy (NCBI): domain Eukaryota; kingdom Metazoa; phylum Chordata; class Lepidosauria; order Squamata; family Dipsadidae; genus Erythrolamprus; species Erythrolamprus reginae. Next base: position 78,252,954 of record NC_091951.1, read on the forward strand.
GGGGGAGGCATTACATTTTCTGAACGTGGGGAACCATTATTTGTAATTTTATCCAATAAGAGAAGACACATGCCTAAATGTGTGTTTGAACACATCAGCCTCAAGGAGTAAAAACCATGTTAGGAATATGTTGTGGGACTTGAACTGTGTTCCTTCATAATTCAGACTGCACCCTCTCTGAAGAGATTTGCAAGTTGCTGTTATAAAAACTCTGTAACAAAATACATCCGCTTCTTTTCCTGAGGGAAGGGACTGTCTTGTTACAATCGTTATCCATCTTTGTAAACTGCTGAGGAAATACTTCTTGGCTGAGGAGTAGGGCAAACATCTTTCAAATAAATAGAGATTTATCAAACTGTGTAGCTTGATGAGATCTCACTTGCTTAGTCTTTAGCAGGCAAAGTGGCCAGTCATGTTTACATGTTATATCTGAGGCAGTTTAAGGCACTTAACCTTTCAGGATCAAAGTGCCTGAGCCCCAGCAAACAAAGTCGCCAGATTTAAAACCTTTGATTCTGCCAAGGTAGGTGGGTAAGGAAGCCCAAACGTTGGAAGAATGAACCACCAGCAGCAGGAAAGACATCAGAGGAAGCCATTCGGCTAGATCAACACCTTCAAATAGTCCCATCCTGAGCGGACATAAAGACAGGCCACAAAAAGGAATGCTGATAAAGGAGCTATTCTCTAAATGCCACGTGCACTCCCGTTGGCATCTCTGGGCCTTTTGTTCTTTCTGTGCCAGGTATGCAGGCTGTTAAAAGCCGATTGCTAACGTGGACGTGGTAGGGGCCGCCTGCTTTGGAAGTAATGAGAAGCTCCATTGACAAAGTCCCAGCCTTTGAACTGAGAGAATCTGTTTCTGGAGCTCATCTTCAGCTGCAGGGGCTGTGTGGCTGGGCCATTTTTTCTGATGCCAATTCTCCACCACCGGGCAAGCATTTCCCTGTTCTCAATGGAGATGGTACAAGTAAACTCATGCTTTTGAAGTTGTTTTGGTAAATGGGCAAGGAGGATCACTGGATGCTGAACAGTTCCCAGACAGGTACAAAACAGGAGATGCCTTCCGAAAGAAAGAAAGAAAGAAAGAAAGAAAGAAAGAAAGAAAGAAAGAGGGAGGGAGGGAGGGAGGGAGGGAAGGAAGGAAGAAGGAAGGAAGGAAGGAGGAAGGAAGGAAGGAGGGAGGGAAGGAGGGAGGAAGGAAGGAAGGAAAGAAGGAAAGAGAAAAGAAAGATAGAAGGAAAAGAGGAAAGAAAAAGAAAGAAAGAAAGAAGGAGGGAGGAAGGAAGGAAGGAAGCTTTTCTGAAAAAATGAAATATATTAACAAGAAACATCACAGGGGAAATATGACGTCTCATAAAGGATAATGGAATAATGGAATCATGGAAGGAAGGAAGGAAGGAAAAAGAAAGAGAAGGAAGGAAGGAAAAAGAAAGAGAGAAAGACAGAAAGACAGAAAGACAGAAAGACAGAAAGACAGAAAGACAGAAAGACAGAAAGACAGAAAGACAGAAAGACAGAAAGACAGAAAGACAGAAAGACAGAAAGACAGAAAGACAGAAAGACAGAAAGACAGAAAGACAGAAAGACAGAAAGACAGAAAGACAGAAAGACAGAAAGACAGAAAGACAGAAAGACAGAAAGACAGAAAGAAAGAAAGCTTTTCTGAAAAAATGTAATATATTAACAAGAAACATCACAGGGGAAATATGATGTCTCATAAAGGATAATGGAATTTTTAAAACGTTTTGCATTATTAATAGAGAACTCTGTGCCATTCAGATATCTACAAATTTTCTGGATGGAATTGTTCAAGTTTCAAGTAGGTGCTTACTTGTAATTTATACTTATTTATTACTTGTATGTAAGAACAATTATCTTGGAGGTCATTATATTTAATCTATGGCTTGTCTTTGCTAACTAGAAAACAAGTGGGTTTTTGTTTTTTTTAAAAAAGTATTTTCTGTTGATCAGTTTAACTTTCTCTCTATAAGACAGCCAGATATTGTGAAACAAAGTGCAATACAACAGGCCACAGAAGTCCTTCTAGAGTTTGCATTTTGGTGTCGTGCGTCAAATGGCTCCTTTCTCGACCATCATATTCAGTGTTGACTGGAGACCTGCAAAGAAGCACAAAATTGAAATAGAATAAGAGAGTTAGAAGGGACCTTGGAAAGTCTTCTAGTCCAATTGCCTGCTCAAGCAGGAAAACCTACACCACTTCAGATGAATGGTTGTCTAATCTCTTCTTAAGAACTTCCAGTGTTGGAGCATTCACAACTTCTGGAGGCATGTTTTTCCACTTCTAACTTCAAGGACATTTCTCCTTAGGTCTAGGTTGCTTTTCTCTAATCAACTTGATTAGTTTCCACCCATTGCTTCTTGTCCTATCCTCAGGAGCTTTAGAATAGCCTGTCTCCCTCTTCTTTGTGGCAGCCCCTGAGATACTGGAACATTGCTATCATGTTACTACTAGTCCTTCTTTTCATTAAACCAGACATACCCAATTCCATACTCAATCCCATATTCTTCTGTTATTCCCATTAACCGAGGGCCCATTTCCAATGGTTCTTCTAAAATAAATACCGTACTAAGTCATCTGTGAATGCTTGTAATTTGTATTTTTCCCTTTTATATTTCCATACCTTTTATTTCTAAATGGATCCTAATGGATCCTGCCTTTTGCCACCAATGGGCAGGTCGTCTGCTTTTCCCCCCCCCACCTACCATTTCTGATCCTGATTGTGGGAGGAGGCGTTATCCAAATTTACATGAATACTTGGAAGATCATCGTCTGTTATACCATCATGTTGGAGGAGTAATACCTCATTAAAAAATCTTGGTCCATCTGGCCTGGCTGGTAGCATCTTGTAAGGGTCCCTTTCCAGGCTTTCAAGAGAAGATGGACAATGGTTTTGAAGGCGGAAGAGGGCTCTATGTCCCAACATTAGATAAAGGGGCAAAACCATCTTCTAGGACAGTGATGGTGAACCTTTTTCCCCCTCAGGTGCGGAAAGAGTTTGGGCGTATGCTATTGCGCGTGCGCAAGTGCCCACCCCCATTATTCAATGCCTAGGGAGGGCAAAAACAACTTCTCCCACCTCCCAGAGGCCCTCTGGAAGCTGGAAACAGCCTGTTTCCCAACTTCTGGTGGACCCAGTAGACTCATGTTTCACCCTCCGAAGGCTTCCCTGGAGCCGGGAAAGATAAACATGCCTTTCCCTCATCTCCCCGGAGCCTCTGTGCAAGCCAAAAATCAGCTGGCTGGCACACACATACACATTACAGCTGAGCTAGGGCAATAGCTCGTTTGCCAGCAGATATGGCTCCGTGTGCCATCTGTGGCACTTGTGCCATAGGTTCGCCATCACTGTTCTAGGAGACCTAGCAAACCTCTACTGCCTTGTGGCTATATCCATCATTGGAAAAGGCTTCAGGAGTAAACCTTGAGGCAAAATCTGGAGCCCAGTTCGTGACTCTGTACAGCCACGTTCTGATAACTCCTGAGACGTAGCTGGAACCAATCGTATTGGCTTTGCCATTTCATTGGATTATTTCAGAGATGTGGAAAGGGGGAGATCTGCTGCTCGGGTATCAGTCTATCCTCCATACTAACTTACCCAGGCCTTGTGCTCAGGAGAGGTTTTTACAGCTTTGCATAAGGCATTTTAGGAACTCTTTCCAGAGCATGATAGCATAGTCTTTCGAGACTGAAGGATGCCAATGGTCCAATTCCAGCAATCGTTCTTTATATATATTTAGCCTCCAATCCCCTAATCATCTTTGTTGCTCTTTGCTTCACTCTTTCTAGAGTTTTTTTTTACATCATGGCAACCAATAATGATTTGGATTGAATTTCTGAAAGATGCTCCAGGTACTTTGACGAAAAATAAGCATCGTTAAGGGTTTTTTGATGCACTGTTGGGGGACTTGTTTTCTTCCTGAGCCAGGCCTATCTCTGTTCATTAAACACCGGAGACATTTTTGCCCCTGTCTGGATTGGGCGCAAATGTGGAGTAATCACCCTCGGTCTCCTTTTAAGAACATAAGAACATAAGAAGAGCCATGCTGAATCAGGCCAAAGCCCATCGAGTCCAGCATTCTGTGTCACACAGTGTCCCACCAATTGTCCTTGGGGATCTTGAGCAGAAAGAGAAGGCAAGACCCTCCCTTTCCTTTGACCCCCAACAAATGGTACTCAAGGGAATCCTGCCTGCCTCAACCAACATGGACATCCGTTTCAATAACCACCAATAAACTTGGCATCCATGAATCTGTCTAATCCTGCCTTGAAGCTATCCAGGCTGACAGCTGTCACGACCTCTTCTGGAAGTGAATTCCATAAACCAACAACCCTCTGGGTGAAGAAATATTTCCCTTTATTTGTCCTTGCTTTCTTACCTATGTGCTTTAGGGAGTGCCCCCTCGTCCTAGTATTGTGTGATAAAGAAAATAATTTTTCTCTATCCACCTTTTCTATCCCATGCATGATTTTATACACTTCGATCAAGTCACCCCTTAAACACCGTCTTTCAAGGCTGAAGAGACCAAGGCATTGCAACCTGGTATCATAAAGGAGGTGGCTCCATTTCCTTGATCATTCCTGTTGCCCTTTTTTGCACCTTTTCCTTTTTGACACCCCGGCCTTTCCAAGCCTCTTACCCAACAAGGGTCAGGATCAAATCCTAACCTGTAGTTTAGGATGTTACACTGCTTGCCTGGACTTTTAGACCCCGCACCCTCTGGAGTGACAGGCATGCCTTTGTGGAAAGCAAGATTAGAGCAAGCCCACAGCCGGCCGACTGGTCAGGCAGCTTCAGCCCAGGTGACAGGAGCAGTGAGCCTGGTGCTCTGCTGAAAAACAAGGTGGAGGGGAGAGAGAGAGAGAGAGAAGTGACAGCCTTGGAAGAGGGCCAGGGGAAGGAGGGAGAGAAAAGGCTGCTGCACAAAGGCCCGGCCTGTCTTCACACCTGCTTGGACATACAGGGAGCATAGAGGCCGAAAGGCGTATGGTGGAGTGCGAGCGGGGGGGGGGAGACACTGACAGATAGAAGCAGGGGGAAAATAATTCTCATTGAAAGAAGCATGTCATTTGGGAGATAGCTCTGTGAGACACTTCAAATAAAGGGAAGCAGCCGTGGTGACAGGGTACATTCTTTGCCTCAAATGTGCTGCAGGGCTGGGAGTGCCAGAAACATTAGAGGATTGGGGGGAGAGAGAGAGAGAGAAAAAAAAGAGAGAGAAGGCTATTTGAGTCGCATCAAAGGCAACCACCACTGACACAAAAGCTCTTTGCAGTGATCGCCAACCTGAAAAGCCAGCACAGAAGAGGAGGCTTTGTTCTTTGATTGTGCAGCCACTTGACTTGCTCCTTTCCAGCGCTGGGCTGTTGTACGTAAGTTGAGAGTAGGCTGAGTTTTATCTGTTCATTAGGGGGCCAGAACTTCAGCAGATATGAGCCAGGCCCTGCCAAACCCAAGCCGGAATCCAAGCCTCGTGCAGCAGAGATCCAAAATTGAAGAGCTCAACTCTTCCCTAGCATTGTTGCTTGGGCAGAGAACCTGGAGTAGGTGCGAATCCTATTAACTTTCTGTAGTTCTCTGGATTTGTAAGACCCACAGCTCTCCGAATTCCCAGATAGCACAGCTGTTGATGAGGCTGCAAATTTTGGACATTGAAATCCTAACCGTTCTGGAGAACTCAGCCACTTGACTTCAGCAACAGAGTGATCGATGCCTGGAATGCACTACCTGAGTCTGGTTTCTTCCCCAAACTCCCAAAACTTTAACCTTAGACTGTCTACTGTCGACCTTGCCAAAAATAAACAATATTCTAGGTGATATTCCATATAAGGAAAAAGAAGGTTGTGAATATGTAAAACAGTGATAGTGCTGAGTCACAGTGACCAGGCTGCAACCTGATTGGGCCAGAGCATTATAAGAAAGAAAGCACCTTTGTAGTAGGTGTGGTTTTGTTGGGTTTGTTGGATAGTTGGTTGATGATTTAGTTTGTGGTCTGGTTGAAGCGTTAAGATTGAGCTGCGTACTGGTGGTAAGATAGTTAAAGCATAGTTAGTATAATAACTACTTGCAAGTAAGGTTTGTTATACCTTCATATACATAGTTAAAGTGAAGTTTATTTGGCAAAAAGAAGAAGTATTTTTCTGAATGCGCTGAAGAGTAAAATTACTTAAACCTGTTCCTGAACTGTCTTCATTATTTATCTACATTGGTTCCTGAGTTCCTGGCTGAGTATTCTGGCATCTGTCCACTTCCTTTCAAATATAATTTTTTTCGGACAGACCTCACCCCATGCCTAAGAGGTCTGTAAACGACATGCATAAGCGCACCAGCATGCCTACCGTCCTTGTCCTACTGCCCTCATTTATCTGTATTTACTTTGTTTTTGTTTATGTTTATTATACCAATACAATCAGTTTTGACAAAATAAATAAAATGAATAAGAATAAATAAATAAACTCCAAGTTGGAAAACTTATCCCACAATGAGCCCAAAGAAGTTGCATCCCGATTCACCAAAGAAGGATGTTGAGGACCAGCATTAACTTCAGCAATGGCAAGATAAACATTGCCCCATAAACATGCCTCCATGTTCTGTCACCGACCTCTAACAATAATCTGTATCGGAGGCAATTCCAGCCTTCTCGGTGCCTCTGAGCGAGCTGTTTCTTCAAGAGAGGCTTTATGGTCAGGGAGGATCGTTATACTGTTTTATTAATTTTATTAATTTTACTTATATGCTGCCCAATCCCACAGGACTCAATGTCCATCTGAAAAAGGTTTTGTTGTTGTTGTTCTTTCTTCAGTCATCAGACCACTTTCCTCCAATTTTATTCTAAATTGCCCTGGACACATTTCTATCAGGTGTAAGGAGCCAAGATATGATGAATTGCTCAAAGAAGTTACTTTATTGCTATTTACCCATAGACAGAAATCTTGCCGGGCTAAAGTACACTCTGCATAACTATCAGATAAACACTGTAATGATTTAGGGAGGGTTGTTCCTTCTGGGCTTCTTTCTGCATCCTAATGACTCAAGACCGATTTGCCTCTTCATTTTTCCCGCCGGCAACTCAGTGCCAGATTCCATCACAATTTCCAATGATTGTCCAGGTTACAAAATTTGCCTACATACCACTGTAAAATAGTCCTCAACTTAAAACGATTTGTTTAGCAAACATGCAAAGTTACAACAGTACTGAAAAAAGTGGCTTACAACTGGTCCTCACATTTACAACCATTGCACCCTCCCCATAGTCATGTGATCAACATTTGGACGCGTGTATTTACAAAGGCTGCAATGTCCCAGAGTCGTGTGACTGCCATTTGTGATCATCTCAGCCATCTTTCAACAATCAACGTCAATGAGGGAAACTGGATTCATTTAATAACCACAACGATTCACTTAACAACCACAATGTCTACTTTACCGAAGCCACATAATATTTGTCTAGCATAGGCTGGATGGCCTCTTGTGAAGATTCTCTCTACAACTCTTGAGGCCTTACTTATTATTATTATTATTAGTAGTAGTAGTAGTAGTAGTAGTAGTAGTAGTAGTATTGTTGTTGTTGTAGTAGTAGTAGCAGTTGTTGTTGTTTGTTGTTGTTGTTGATAATAATAATAATAATAATAATAATAATAATAATAATAATAATGCAACGCAACACATACTGAGAATATTTTAAAGTAAAATGAAAGTGCTTTTGGAGCTCAAGACTAGTCTCCTGCTCCACCTCATTCAATAAATGATGTTTCTAAGCCTCTTTACCTGTCAACGCATCATGCCTCACGCATCATGCCTCAAGGAATGCCACAGTAATTAAGCAGATAATTAAACTCAGTTCATGAAAAGATACCAAGAATAAGGTTTAAACCAGGGCCCCAGTGAAACCAGCTCTCCTCACACCAACTTTCATGTGCCCTTGACGTAATAAGATAAATAGATAGGCAGAGATGGGTGGGTGGGTGAGTAGGTAGGTAGATATAAAAATAAGACAATGCTGAAGATTGATATTTCTTCTTCATTTTCCAGGGATGAGTCTCAAGAAGCTGCTTTATCTATCAGAAGAGATCACTATTCTAAGGATGAGAAAAATCACTCCCTGGATTTTACTTGGTGGAAAAATACAACCACCCTGCCATTCTCCAAATTTACAAAAGATTCAATTCAATTCAATTCAATTCAATTTATTAGATTTGTATGCCGCCCCTCTCCGAAGACTCGGGGCGGCTCACAATAAAAACAGTATAACAATGGAACAAATCTAATAATAAAATTACATTTAAAAAAACCCAACAATTTAAAAACCATACAACACATACATACCAAACATAAAATATAAGAAAGCCTGGGGGAAATGTCTTAATTCCCCCATGCCTGGCGATATAGGTGGGTCTTGAGTAACTTGCAAAAGACAAGGAGGGTGGGGGCCGTTCTAATCTCCAGGGGGAGTTGATTCCAGAGGGCCGGGGCCGCCACAGAGAAGACTCTTCCCCTGGGGCCCGCCAAACGACATTGTTCGTAGATCTTAGCACTTCTCTAGGAAACTTTGTACCATCTTTGATGTTTTTTGTTGATACTCAGGGAAAACTGAGCACTGAAAAGAAAGATTCGGGATCAGGAATTTTTTTTAAAAAAAACACCCAATTTTCCTTCAGAAAGATACCCAAACTAAGTATGAGCATTATATAACACAAATATTCTTTGGTAGAAGGGTGCTACTTGTAATTCCTCTACTTCAAACTCTTACCTGGCACAAAAATTGGTTGATCACACATCTTTTCTTTTTTAATATATCCATGTCTTCATTTCCACCTCTTCCTGCCCCTACACAATGGTGTAGCCACTAGATCTAGATAGAAAAAAATGTGAAGATCACTAGATGACTACAAGGAGAAATGGGGGGGGGGGAAACATTGTTGCTCTAGAATGGATATCTCATTCTTTTCAGCCCTGATCTGGTGGCCCTATCTTAGGGCAGCTTCAAAATGTATAAAATCTATTAGGCTTTATTTTCTAATCAAGTTGGAGAGAAGGCAGCTGACCAGCAGTGACTGAGAAAAGAGGCAATAACAGGCAGGATAGTGATCACTATTGGTAACAGCAAATTTTATTCCAATATAGTTTCCTCCTAGCTAAAGGATGGGAAATTAGCACTTGAACTCCAAAGTGACAAAAGACTCAACCAGGTAAGGCTTACTTCTCACTAAGTTTTTGACCTTAGAAAAATCAAGATAATTTAGTCACGTGCGCCCTCAAGTGGTACATAAGAGGCTCTATGTGAAGTAAATTCTGCAAAGGACATTCTGAAAGCATCCATTTTAGTAGCGTTACCGCCAATTTTACTTGGTAGATTTTTCTCCGTTCATTTTTTTTTAATAAACTCCCATCTGTTTTCTTTCTTGTCATTGACGTACTCCTTTTCCCCCACTGAAGAGGTGGACCTGCTTATTAAGATCCTGACAAGCTCTTCCTAGCTTCCTCTAAAACATTCCCACCTCAACTGCAGCCGTAAAAACATGAATTAAAAGTGTAACAAATGAGTTCTCCAATCTTTGATAATTATTTCCATGTTCTTTTACAGCAGATCTTCACCTTGCTTTCTATGAGGAGTCTACGCTAGGTCAGACCGCAGGCGCTTAGGGAGGGGAGGGTTTTCCCCTGGAATGTAAAAATATTCTCACTAACCACCAATACCTACATGCTCCTATAATCAAAGCTATGTGTAAAATAAAATAGCTCCCAGGACCTATTCAACTTCCAGTAACTTGACACGAGTGGTTTAGTTTTCTAAACATAGCAGGCTATCTCTTCCATCTCAGTAGTGCTAGTACCAGGAGTAATAATAGTATTTTGCTCCAGTCCACCACTCCAGAGGATGTCTATTTTCATAGGCATTTACATAGTTGAATTTATGGTTAATTATTAACAAGGACCAAGGAGGCAAAAGAACCAATACTCTTATCTATGTTTTGATCCCCAGATCCCCAAAACAAAGGTTGACTGGGCCACGCTGAGGCAAAAAGGAGCTTTAGCGCATTAATATCATTTGGCCTCCTTCTTTACCTACCAACACCTTTCTTTGCCTGTAGACCAACACACACAAACACACACACACACACACCTTTCCATAACATTAATTGCCAAAAAAGCATTAAGAATTTGTTCTGTCGGGCTCTCTGGTAGAATCCTCCCAAAAATTCACAGGTACAAATTTCAGACACACACACGTTTGAAAATTCAAAACAATGTTCTTTATAATGAAAATTCACTTAACCTAAGCCCTCTTTTGGTATAGCAAAGAGCACTCGTCTCCAACCAAACTGGTAATTTGTACAAGTCCCTTATCAGTTCTGTGATACTTAGCTTGCAGCTGTGAGGTAATTCACAGGCCTTCTTCTTTCATAAAGTGAAACACACTTTGCCCTGGTTTAGTTTCCAAGCGGGGGAAAATCAGCACACAAAAGGTCAAAGTCAGCAAAGCAGTCACGAAACACAACGATCAGATAATCTTCCACAATGGCCAAACCCACAGGCTGCTATTTATAGCAGCCTCACTAATTAGTACAGCCCCACGCAACCACAGGTGGCCTCATTTTCTTTGATAATAATCTCTCAGTTGTTGTTGCCTATGCATGGTTCTCCTCATGAGTGGCTGTATCATTAACTCTTGTACTGAATCCAAGGAGGAGCTAGATAATTGATCTCTTTCTGAGCTGTCTGCCACACTCTCCTCCTCCCTGTCACTCATGTCTTCTTGGTCAGAGGAGCCTTCATCAGCAGATTCCACCTTGGACAAAACAGGCCTGCAGCATGTGGATGTCTCCCCCACATCCACAGTCCTTGGGGCAGGAGCAGGGCCAGAGCTAACCACATCAAGAATTGTAAACCTAATCTTATGTAGCTTCTTCTCTAGAAACACTGATTTATTAACCAGAGCATACAAAACATTTGTCAGACCTATTCTAGAATATAGCTCACCTGTGTGGAATCCACACTTCATATCAGATATGAATACAATCGAAGGAGTCCAGAAATACTTCACAAGAAGAGTCCTTCACTCCTCCTCACGTAACAAATTACCCTACTCCTCCAGACTTCAAATACTAAATCTAGAAAATTTTCAACTACGTCGTCTCCGAACTGATTTAACTGTTGTTCATAATGTACTCCCTGTCAGTGACTACTTCACCTTTAACAACAACACAAGAGCACGTAATAGATACAAACTGAATGTAAATCGCTCCAAACTTGACTGCAGAAAATACGATTTCGGCAATAGAGTGGTCACCGCCTGGAACTCATTACCTGAATCTGTTGTTGCTTCCCCCAACCCCAAAATCTTCAACCTTACATTATCTACAATTGACCACTCCCCTTTTCTAAGAGGTCTGTAAGGGGCGTGCATAAGTGCACTTTTGTGCCTAATGTCCCTGTCCTACTGTCTTATTATCTATTACGACGCTCTACTTATGTTATGTTATTGTTAATACATACTAAAATACTATACTTGTTTGACAAATAAATAAATAAAATAAATAAATAAAGATGTTGGGGCAGAGACATTTGGGTTCCTTCTTCAGCTATGAAGCTCTCTGGGTCCCTTCAAATCAGTCCTTCTCTCTTAGCCAGAGGTGGGTTCCTACTGGTTCTAACCAGTTCTTTAGAACCGTCACAGTGGTGATGTCACTGAACTGGTTCTGTCAGTGGTGGTCCGTGGGTGCCGCCATCTTTGATTTTGCTTCTGCGCATGTGCAGCCTACCTCACAGGTCTCATGGTTAAAGTGCATGCCAAATAAAAATAACTAAATCTGGGTTTGCTGGTTTTTCCTGCTTGCTTGGGCATTTTTTTTAGCACAGTTTGGAGAAGGAACCCAGAGCTAGAGATGAAAAGAATATATTGTACCAGGAAGTTGGGTTCTTGTTTTTGTTTTAAGTGCCTTAAGGATTCAGGGCCTTACTGTTATTCCCTGCAAACCTTCCTTCCTCATTGACTTGCCTTCTATGGCTACGTTGCATGAGGTACATACTGCAGGCCAACTGAATAGCGCCTTAGTCCAGTGTTTCCCAACCTTGGCAACTTGAAGATATCTGGACTTCAACTCCCAGAATCCCCAAGCCAGCATTTGCTGGCTGGGGAATTCTGGGAGTTGAAGTCCAAATATCTTCAAGTTGCCAAGGTTGGGAAACACTGCCTTAGTCAATGAATCTGGATTTCCTGGGGTCCCAAAACGCAGTGAACAATAAATGAACTATACAGGCTGCATTGAACCTGCTATGTTACAGTGTGGTTTGACAGTTTGTGTTTCCATATATTAGGTTACCACAGTTTAAGGGTTAAAGGAACGAGCTGGGAAATGAATACTTCTCACTTCACTTTCCTTTTTCTTCTGGCTCTAAAGTCACAGAGATCCACAACTTCAAATGCAGCACCTGTACAGAAGGGCCCTCCACTGCCAAAACAGATCCCAAATCAATGGTGTTTTCATTGTTATATCCAAGGCCTCTAAGAGTAACAACGAAGGCAGCGTGCCTTCCATCCCCTATCCTAATGTTTCTTTTTTTACTGATATCGTGTATATGAATATTATCATATCTTTGTATATTACCAATATGTACTTGACAAAACAAACAAATAAATAAGAAAAATAAATAAATAAGTAGGCCAATCCTTAAGGAATTAACATGGGGAGGCAGCTCAGCGAAATCATACAGCAGTAACATTCTCTTCCTCCCTCTTCCCTTGCTAATGCATTGCTTAGTACAACATAAACAATCTTTCAATTTCATTTTACAGAGTAGCTACCCTGCTTTATAATAAGGAAAATCAAACTTTTTTAAAAAAAAGAGTGGGAGAAGGATGAAGAGGAAGAGAAAGATTATCTATTTAGGATGAAGAAGGTGAAATCCCTGGCTTCTGCCTTCTAATTGATTTAAAAAGTATCTCTCGTGCAGCATTATAGTAATAGAGCTCAAAATTTATACATCCTACAATCTTTCTTTCTTTTTCTTTCTTTCTCTCTCTTTCTCTCTCTCTCTCTCTCTCTCTCACACACACACACACACACACACACACAAACACACACCATGGGTGGGTTCTAACTTACCTCCCTCCCTTTTGCTTCCTCTAGGACAAACCCAAAAGCACCAGCCTGAAGATGACAAGTGGGACCTCGTCGAAATGTCAACAGAAATCTCTGAAATTTACACAGGAAGAAACCCGAATATGCCAAGATCTTCATATAGACATCCTAGATCTGAATGAATGAAATACTCTCATTGAATATTTTGTTCTGTACAAAGTTGAATGTGCATAACAGCATGTGAAATTGATTGTCAATCAGTGTTGCTTCCTAAGTGGACAGTTTGATTTCACAGAAGTTTGGTTTACTTGGAGTTATATTGTGTTGTTTAAGTGTTCCCTTTATTATTATTATTTTTTTTGAGCAGTGTATATTGGGCTCCCCTAAATACTCAAGGGATGCTAGGTTTTAATAGCGTTGCACAAGGTCGGGAGGTTCAATGTCCATCCAAATTTGAAGAAGAATGAAATTGACCCATCTCTGGGATCTGGAAAAAATATGATACTGGGGGCACACACAAATCCATTCAAGTCATTGATTGACAGGAGCTCTTTAGGAGTTTAGTCAGAGGTTTTCTCCAGCCCAACTTGGAGGTGGACAAGCCTGTGCTCCACCTGGATTCGTGTCCCTTACCAGACCTGAGCAAAAAAGAAAGACAAAGATCGGAGGAAAATCTCTTTTTAAAAAAATTGGGGATAACCCTGACATTGAATACTAAAGGCAACATCTGGGACAATCCCGGCTTACAAGATTCTGAAGAATTATTCTTAAAGCAACAAATATCTGGCACAAAAGTTACAGCTCAGATGTAACGTTTATCCCAAGCCCACTTGTAGTTGGAAGGCTTTGCTCCTCTCCTGGTATGCAGCCACCCAGTTCTAGGCAGGCTTAGAGGCTTCCCCTCGGCAGTGAACTTTATTAATATTTTCAGCAAAACATAATGTTTAAATGTTTTCAACAGCATAAATATTTCCCCTTTCAACAAACACAGAGGCAAAGAACGCTCGTGAGCAGAAATGGGCACTAGCTGGTTCTCCCCACAAAGTCTTTTATTTACTTTTTCTCCAGCCAAATACTGAGACCAGAAATAAACTTGGAGTTGGAACTAGGCTGTGTACACCAAATAACTCACTGGTAAGAATTTATTTATTTATTATTTATTTATTAGATTTGTATGCCGCCCCTCTCCAAAGACTCGGAGTGGCTAACAACAATAAAGAAAACAATGTTACAAATCTAATATTAAAAAATAGTCTAAAAACCCCAATTTAAAAAACCAATCATACAAACAAGCATACCATGTATAAATTCTATAAGCCTAGGGGGAAGGAGGAAAAAATTTCAATTCCCCCATGCCTGATGACAGAGGTGGGTTTTAAGGAGCTTGCGAAAGGCAAGGAGGGTGGGGGCAACTCTGATATCTGGGGGGAGCTGGTTCCAGAGGGTCGGGGCCGCCACAGAGAAGGCTCCTGCTCTGGGTCCCACCAGATGACATTGTTTAGTTGACGGGACCCAGAGAAGACCGACTCTGTGGGACCTAACCGGTCGCTGGGATTCGTGCGGCAGAAGGCGGACCCAGATGTATTCTGGTCCGATGCCATGAAGGACTTTATAGGTCATAACCAACACTTTGAATTGTGACTGGAAACTGATCGGCAACCAATGCAGACTGCGGAGTGTTGGTGTAACATGGGCATACCTGGGGAAGCCCATGATTGCTCTCGCAGCTGCATTCTGCATGATCTGAAGTTTCCGAACACTTTTCAAAGGTAGCTCCATGTAGAGAGCATTACAGTACTCGAGCCTCGAGGTGATGAGGGCATGAGTGACTGTGAGCAGTGACTCCCGGTCCAAATAGGGCCGCAACTGGTGTACCAGGCAAACCTGGGCAAACGCCCCCCTCGCCACAGCTGAAATATGTTTCTCCAATGTGAGCTGTGGATTGAGGAGGACACCCAAGTTGCAGACCCTCTCTGAGGGGGTCAATGTTCCTCCCCCCAGGGTGACGGACGGACAAATGGTTGCTGTGGTGGATATTATAAGAGTTGTATGAAAGTATTGTATGATAGTTTATTTAGTGAAGCAGTTTGATAAAAGAGAAGTAAAATATATTTTTACAAGAAAGCCTGCTGCTGTGTTTCATTGAAGACTTCAATTAGGTATAGTGGTTAACTGTGGCTACTTGATGGATTAACTTCCGTGTGCGCAAAAACTCTGCCCAACAGGTTATGGGTCAAGTAGCTCTGCTTGACTACTGGAGTTGGGTGAAGAGAACCTCCTGATAAAGTTGGACTGTTTTAATGCACTTTTTAAAATCTAACCAATTCATTTAATCTCCGTTGGTCACCCAAATAAATTCTGCTGATTTATTTATTTATCAAATTTAGAAACTGCCCCATCTCACGCTCGGAATAATTCTGGGATGCTTAAAACAGAGAAAAGCAGTATGGTACCTTTCCGTTGTTCCAGCTGTGGCTGCATTGACTACTCATCATGCTGGCAAAGACTCATGGGAACAATAATCCAAAATACCTGGGTGACACAAATTTGCTTATTCCCACACTACAATCATCATAGACTCGTTTTCCTGCTACAGTTGAAAACACACCTCCATAGTTATTTTTCCTTTTATACAAATAATATAAGACATACCTGGTGTAGGGTTTTTCTGGACAAAAACCACACAGGTATCAAAAAAGAGGACAGGTGGGCATTTGATTCACCAAATACATTACCGTAATGGACTTCAACCCACCCATTCACCCCCGGGCAGATTCTCCAGAGTGAAAACAGAGATTCCCAGGAGACTTGAGAACCTGACAAGGAGAAGACAACGCCTTTCAACTCATCCCCAGAGATGCTCTGATGAGCTCAGGAAGATATCAAAGGGAAAGTCTTTCCTCTCAAGGATTAGTTGGCTACTGCTTTCTATGGTGATTTTTCCAGATCCTAGAAAGAGGAATATTTGGTAGGATTAAGTAACTCCACACCCCCTTGGTTTCCTATTCAGGTTTATCTGATGAAGACAAACCTCAAAGAAGAGGAGCTGCAATGATGATAGACAAGTAAGAGGTGTCCCAGGACAAAAGGCCGCCTTGGTAACCTTTTTTTTCCCCCACCAGCCACATCCTTAAGATAATGTCCTCAGGTAGAACTACACTCCAGCTTCTCCCAAATGCATCTTCCATCTAAGAACAGGGTGCTGGCCCAGGATCAGTCCCGAGCATGCTAGCTACCAAGGGCCTGCCTGCTATTAAAAGGAGAGCAATTATGCAAACATGGTTACTTCTTACTCAACCTACTAGATCTGCATTTCACCGAAGAAGAGGAAGAATATAGTCCTGCGGTTATGCAGGGAATTGGGGCCCTAAAAATCTGAGTTTAGTTCCTGCTTGCCGCTGGGATCCTCAGGAATAGTGTAATTCCATACAGGTTTTCTTACCAGGCCCATAATGGTCAAAGACAATTTATTCCCTGCTGAATATTTTTGTCATTGCAGTCTAGGTTTCAAACTCCATCTACAATTTAACCAAATGGGTAGGGAAAATATGTCGTTTCATTTATTGTACAGTATTGCCTTATTAAGCCAGTGGTCCCTTTGCACTCAGATTAGATGGCTCCAGGGGTGGGCTACTGCCCAGACGGAGGGGCAGGAAACGCAGTGGGGTAGCAAATATGGAGCTCCACCCCAGAGCACCCAATTTGCACTGAAAGATATTGAAAAAAAATATAGGGTGTCCTGCATAAGCCCCGCCCACAGTGTGGTAGTAAAACTTTTGGTAGCCCTTCACTGGATGGCTCCCAAAAGTGATAGCACATTTTTCAGAGGGGGAAAACCCCATGATTATTCCTTGACGATACCTATTTTAAGTCACAAAGTTGTTCAAATGCAACAATTGGAGCCATTTAAAGTTTAATAGAAATGACAAATTAAGCGTGTCAAGGGTTTTTTCACCTATCCTCTGGCCAGCCACAGCCTACCTTGTACAATCATGTCTGAAATTATCAAGCAAGTAGTATCCAACTTTGGGAAAGGAATCCAAATGGAACCACCAAAGGGTTCCAAATCTCAGATTGGAGCATCTCGGGGAACAGCAGAGTAAACATTAAAACAAAAAGAGTTCCTGTTTCATTGTCAACCAACTAAAAGAGCGGTCAGTGCAATAAGAGCCAAGGTGGTGCCGCAGGTAGAGTGCAGTACTGCAGGCCACTAAAGCTGACTGTAGGTCAGCGGTTCAAATCTCATCACCGGCTCAAGGTTGACTCAGCCTTCCATCCTTCCAAAGTGGGTAAAATGAGGACCCGGATTGTGGGGGCAATAGTAGGTAGGTAGGTGGGTGGGTGGGTGGGTGGGTGGGTGGGTGGGTGGGTGGGTGGATGGATGGATGGATGGATGGATGGATGGATGGATGGATGGATAGATAGATAGATAGATAGATAGATAGATAGATAGATAGATAGATAGATAGATAGGCCTGCAGGCAGGCAGGCAGGTAGGTAGGTAGGTAGGTAGGTAGGTGGATAGATAGATGAAAGAGAGAGAGAAAGAGATAATAAACAAAACAAGCCACATGTTGAACTAATTGAGGAGGATGCAGAAAATAGCTGCAGATCAAACATCCCCTTCCCTTTAAACCATTTTTGGAAAGAAAAGGTTTAGGAAGACACTATGCTGGCTCTGATAATGTTATCTTGTTCTCTATCTTTGCTGATGAAGAATAGATGGCTTGAATGAATACAGACTGAATCCCCAATGTATTGAAGACAGCTCTACTATAATGGATGCATAGCAGGTCTTGTAGATTCAATCTACAAATTTTTACAATCCCCACAACTTTACTCTTAGACTATCTCTTGACCTCTCCCAATTCCTAAGAGGTCAGTAAGCGGCGTGCATAAGTGCACCAATGTGCCTTCCATCCACTGTTCTTATCTTTCTCTTTTACTGGTATCATGTATATAGATATTATTATATCTTTATATATTGCCAATACGTACTTGACAAAACAAACAAACAAATAAATAAATCTTAAGTATACACTTCCCCAAAAAAAGCAACCCCAAGTGTCTAACACAGTAGCTTTCACTTGGTTGTTGTAACCAATATGTGATAATGACTCCTAGTTTAGTGAGCAAGACGCTCACCTCTAGTTCCTTTTCAAAAAAGAAAAAAAAGAGGACTGTGCAGATGACTTTATTATGTATTCAATTCATATTATGTAAGGCAGGGGTCCCCAAACTTGGCCTCTTGAAGACTTGTGGACTTCAAGTCCCAAAATTCTCCAGCCAGCTATGCTGGCTGGAGAATTCTGGGAGTTGAAGTCCACAAGTCTTCAAGGGGCCATGTTTGAGTACCTCTGATGTAAAGCATTCCTTATTGTCTTCCAGTTAAGCTGAGATATATTGGATAGAGAATTCCTTGGCACAGAAGTAATATATGTAAAGTAAGTGTGCAATAATGATTGAGAATCAAGCAACAAAATGGAACAAAAACAATACATTGGTCAATAAGGATGGCTGAAGTTCGTATCAGTTTCTTCATAAACTGTCCCATCTCTCTAGATTTATTTGCACATTTTTTTAAAAAAAAAAGCGGAACAAACATTACATTGCGATGTATGATTTTCAAGGGCTTTCTAAACATATTCGGTATTTCAGAATATATTTTCTGTTAATGTATGCCTAAAGCAAAGTATATTTTACCTTAAAAAAACACATTTTATGTATCTTTGGGTAGATTTTCTGAGCAGGGAGCTATAGAAGTAATTCTGAGAAATGTGCTTTCAGAAATCTGTCCCAAGGGTGCTTTTTCACGAGGCAACTGGACTGTCCTGTTTTGGTTTGAGTTTTTTTCTTTTGAAGAAGTTTCAGTTTAAAATTGATTAATGAAATTCTTGTTCTGTTTTGTTTTTTTCTTTTGAAGACGTTCATCCAAGAATTTTCTTCCACTCTGATAGGATAGTGGGGAGATGAAGAAGATACTTAGATGAGAAGCGAATCGCCTTCAAAAGAAAACAAAAAATTCCAGTTGCCTCCTAAAAAAGTGTATCTTGGGACAACCATGACTTAGATAACTGCGAATCTCTACACACTCTTATGCTTTCAGAAGGTTTCTTGGGTTTCAATCTACACATCAGCCGGGAAGGCAAAGTGTAGGTGGGTTTATTTTTCTCATGGACATTTCTCATGGCCAGTGGACGTATCTCAATTAGGTCTCAATCAAAGTTAACGTGTTGGAGTTTGTACCACCATGGAAGGTCTCCCTTACTACGCTGTTAGTTAATCCCTCTGCATTGCGAGAGTGGTTGGGGTCTGCCAGATATTGGTACCTGTATGTTCACATGCTGAGCTAGAATTTGGGCCGGTGGGAAAACAGGAAGTCCCCAGTAAGAGGGATATGTGGTTTAGAGACAGTGATGATGTCCTTTATCCACACTTACACAGCACATCTGCAATTGGAGCTGAGGGGGGGGAATCACAATTTTTAAAAGCCTGGGCAAGACCAGAACTTTTAGCACCAGAAGTCCAAGGAGATAGGAATGGGGCAGAAGAAGAAATATATATATCCATAGAGTGTAACCAGGTGATTTAACAAGGGTGATCAGTGTGTGTGGTGTTTTCGTTTCTGAAATCCACTTGGCAGCCAGTGTATGCCTTTGAGAATTCGTTATATGCCGGTGATGAGGGCCCAGCCCTCCCCCCACTTCTAGGAGGCACAGTTTGTGAAATACACTGAGCTTGCGGTTGACCAGAGTCTGAGGCCGGAATTCATGCTCTGTTCTGTATCCTGATGTGGTAAGAAGCTCAGGCCCATATGGGAGAGGGTGGGGTAGGGGAATAACCAAGGTTGTGAGTGTCAGCAGAGGCTGCAAGGCCTCCACTGAGCAACCTGGAAGTCTTCTGCCCAGAGACTGTGCTGAAGGGCCCCAAAGCACCGGAAAGCTCAACCTGACCCTAACGGAATTGTGATAAAAGGGAACGTGACTCGAACCCAGGAGATTAATGTCCAAATTTGACAAGAAGAGAGAGGAAGGGAAAATGCCATCAAGTGATGGAAACAAGGAAGTGATGAGAATCCAAAACATATTTAGAAGTTACTGCTGCTGGCCCTTCAACGGGCATCACAAGCTCTCTCTTCTTGAGTTCTGAAAGAGGAAACAAAGGGAAGGATATATGAAGTGTTTCAGCGGAATTTTGTTCTTCTTGTCCTTCATAGTTGCGTGTTTCTAACAACTTCACTGGCCACATCCCAGTTCATCTGTAATCCCAACATCGGTGGTAGATCCTAAGATTCATTCCAGTTTTGTCTTGCATTCATTCCCAGAGAAGTTGCTTACCAAAATAATATATGGCAGCAGTTCTAAGTTTTATAACCTGATAAAATGATAAATGAATTTGGGCCAACCTGGAGCATCCATAGCAATGGACCTGGCTTCAAAATGGCAGACACAACCAAGTGATCAAAGCTCCGCCCCTTTCCAATATGGATCTCGCACACTGCATGCACTCCACAAGAGCAGGATGTTCAATTGCCATTATGAAGCAAGTGGCCACACATGCCCCTCGTGTGATTTCTTGCATGAACAAAACGAATGGTTTGATTTGATTGGGAAATAATTAAATATAGCAGGTTGTTCATAATTAAATTTTACTCTTTATATCAGTGAGTTATCATATATTTCAGGATTGCAACCAATTGTACTGAGATAGAGGGAAAGGGGTGGGGGGAATAATAGTGCTCCTACTTTGCTAATGCTTGATCACTCCGAAGGATTATTTTTCCTATCCTGGTTGGTCATGATCCAGAGTTTGAGAACTCCTGATCTTTAAAGTACATGGTAAAATAGCATCTCTGGATGCAACATCGGATTAAGGTTGGTGCTACTTTGATTGTATGGAATAATCACTGTTAAAGCTCTACATCGTTTCTAGTTTATTAGTCTCTTTAGGATTGATGGTTTACTAAATTTAAGGGCGAACTGATTCTGATTTATCCTGCAGCAAATAAATCCAAATATTTAGACACACCTGGAAATTGGGATGGTGAGCACCACGAGAAGCTATATTTCTGCACTTTAAGACATTAGCTTTGGACAAACACAAATAAACCTGTTAAAATGAATACCCAAATTTGACAACCGTTTAAAAAGTAGATGGGTGAGTATATCTGATGCCACATGTATCTACCATGAGTTGCTGCACAGAACAGCAGAATAAGTTAGCTTTCCTCTTGAGATAAAGGCATAGAGTAGTATCCCATAGGCAGGAACTGAAACCTAAAAGCCCCAAATTGATAGTTTCTCAAACTTTCATGAAAATAATATAAATTGTTTCCAATCCTAGATCTCAAGCAGTATTTTATGCCAATTGCCAACTTTTTGTTCCACTGGATAAAATTATTTCTGTTCTTCCTGGTGTTTTGACATATGGCCATTGATTAACAACAGCTTAACTAAGGATCCAAAAAGCATAAAAAGAAAAACACACCTCAGTAGAAGTAGCAGTGGTCAAGGAACAAATATATATTGGAATGGAATGGAATGGAATGGAGTGGAGTGGAATGGAATGGAATGGAGTGGAGTGGAGTGGAATGGAATGGAGTGGAGTGGAATGGAATGGAATGGAATGGAATGGAATGGAATGGAATAGAATGGAATAGAATGGAATAGAATGGAACAGAATGGAATAGAATAGAATAGAATTCTTTATTGGCCAAATGGGATTGGACACACAAGGAATTTGTCTTTGGTGCATATGCTCTCAGTGTACATAAAAGAAAAAGATACATTTGTCAATAATCATGAGGTACAGCACTTAATGATTGTCATGGGGTACAAATGAGTCAGGAAACAATCAATATGATATTAATATAGATTGTTTCCTGATTGCTTATTTGTATCCGATTGGCAATCATACATACAGTCATAGGTGAGAGGACAATGAGAAGACTAATAGTAATGGTAATGCAGCCTTAGTTAATAGTTTGATAGTGGTGAAGGAATTATTTGTTTAGCAGAAGGAGGGCGTTCGGGGAAAACTGTTCTTGAGTCTAGTTGTCTTGGCATGCAGTGCTGTATAGTGTTGTTTTGAGGGTAGGAATTGAAACAATTTATGTTCAGGATATTATGCAGTATAAAGCAGGTTCAACTTTTTCAGATGCCTCTTCTGAATTTTTGATACACTGATCCTTGCAAGATTAGGCAGTTTCATGAATTGAGCTCAGTTGGAGTATCATTATGGACATGTCCATATTGTTTTTGTGACAAAAGCATAAAACCATTTTGCCACTGTCGGGTTCTAGTGCATATACTTGATTGACTTCTCTGTCTAACCCTCATCTGAGATTCTCTGTGGTCTCCCACCCCAATACCAACC
This sequence comes from Erythrolamprus reginae, assembly GCF_031021105.1. NCBI lineage: Eukaryota > Metazoa > Chordata > Lepidosauria > Squamata > Dipsadidae > Erythrolamprus > Erythrolamprus reginae. The sequence goes on from NC_091951.1 coordinate 78,275,431, forward strand.
ACGTCTGACTTTGCCTACCTTCCAGCCAAAGAAGATCAGCCAGGCAGGCTCACCTGCTAAAATATACTGCTCAAAAAAAATCAAGGGGACACTCAAATAACACACCCTAGATCTGAAATATTCTCATTGTGTACTTTGTTCTGTACAAAGTTGAATGTGTACAACAGCATGTGAAATTGATTGCTTCCTAGGTGGACAGTTTGATTTCACAGAAGTTTGATTTATTTGGAGTTATGTTGTGTTGTTTAAGTGTTCCCTTTATTTTTTTTTGAGCAGTGTATATTTACCTAGTGGAGATAGTATGGGCTCAGTTTTACATCTCTAAAGGCAGCACAAATGTGTAAAAAGTGTGTGTTTGAAAAAGGTAAGATTCTACATTTCAGCAAGAAAAACAAAATGCACAGGTACAGTATATGTGATTGCTCAACAGCAGTATATACAGTAGTGTATACAGTAGTGTATATATACCTATATACCTTACTCAACAGTAGTAACTGAAAGAGGGATCTTGGAGTCCTAGTGGACAACCATTTAAATATGAGCCAGCAGTGTGCAGCAGCTGCCAAAAAAGCCAACATACTTCTAGGCTGCATTAACAGAAGGATAGAGTCAAGATCCCGTGAAGTGTTAATACCACTTTATAATGTAAGGCCATACTAGGAATACTGCATTCAGTTTTGATCACCACAATGTAAAGAGGATGTTGAGATGCTAGAAAGAGTGCAGAGAAGAGCAACAAAGATCATTAGGGGATTGGAGGCAAAAACATACGAAGAACATTTGCAGGAACTGGGTATATCTAGTTTAATGAAAAGAAGGACTGGGGAAGACATGATAGCAGTGTTCCAATGTCTCAGGAATTGCCACAAAGAGGAGGGAATAAAATTATTCTTCAAAGTACCCAAGGGTAGAAAAAAGAACCAATGGGTGGAAACTAATCAAGGAGAAAAGCAACTTAGAACTAAGGAGAAATTTCCTGACATAACAATTAATCAGTGGAGCAACTTACCTCCAGAAATTGTGAATACTCCAACACTGGAAGTTTTTAAGAAGATGTTGGATAACCATTTTTCTGAAGTGGTGTAAGGTTTCCTGCCTAAGCAGGGGGTTAGACTAGAAGACCTTCAAGGTCCCTTCCAACTCTGTTTTTCTATGCCCATGTCTCCAGAAGGTTTCCATCTCATCTCTAACCCATAGCCAAGGAAGCGTCTGTCATTCTCAGCAGTTACAGATGTTTTTCTCTTGTTGTTGGAGCTGGGATCTCAGCTCCAGTTGGGATTCACTGAGTTTTGACACTGCTACAGGCATCCTTTCAGTTCCTGGGAACTGCCAACACAGCCATTTTGGCTTGGGGAGGAACGTTCAGAGGCACTTGCCTGTGAAATGTCTCTCTGGCACGTTCCAAATTACTTGCCAAGATTTACACTCATGAGTTTATCAGTCAAAGCTCTAATTCTGCTTTTTTTTTCCTGGTTTAGCGCTTTCTTTAGCACTACCCTTGTGTTCAAGCAGAATCCAGGAAACAGACCTGCCATGCATGTTGTTGGTTTTCTGTTTTTGTTGCCAAGAAGGGAATTCGCATGGCCATCCTTTTAATTGTTAATGGGAAAGCATACAATTTTCGCTATTTCGTTCTGGCTAAAGAGGCATGGGGTACATGGTGATTAATGTTGGCATTAGGCCTAAGAATTCCATGTTCTTGTTCCCTCATGGCCTTTTATTACATGTACTTGCAAGATGTAAGGTCAATCATGGATTCCTTGGCCAGTTCACTGTTGGCATAGCTATATCTGGTAAAGGATTATCAAATTTTCCACATTAATGCACCATCCTGCCATCTTGCTATTTAATTTAGTGATCATTTGAAGTTAGAACAACACTGGAAAGAAAGTGACTTATTGAAATAATTCTCAAACAAGGCTGATACAGTTTCTGAAGTTTATTGTCTGACAGGAAGACTATAACGAAACGGTTTCTAACTATCAAGTCTAGGCACGAGTGTTTGTGTATTGAGGAGACAGCGTCTCTAGGTATTTATACTACCAGCCCTAGTAACAGGCAACTTTGACAGTGTTACAATTTTGGCACCGAAACAATCAACCAATCAGAACAGAAATTTAAATATTGGATTTGTCGTACATTGTATTGCTATTGCTGTGAGCCGCCCCAAGTCTGCGGAGAGGGGCGGCATACAAATCTGATTAAACTTGAAACTTGAAACTTGAAAACCATGAACTTTTGAATTCTCCCCAGGAGCTTCTTGGAGGAGAAGTGAAACATCTTGAAAAAGTGTCTTTGGGGTATCCCAAAGACACTTTTTAGCCCTGCTTCTCTCCGCTCTCAGGAAGAGTGATCTGTTATTCTTCTCCCAATAGACAGTTTTGATGGTAGAAAGGGAAAACAAGACCAAGAATATCACCAATCTCCTTGACATCAGCAAGAATAGCTTCAATCTCCAGTTCTGGTCCTGTGGCGGGCTGCTGATCAGCTACCTGGGCAGCAGAGTACAGTGGTACCTCTACCTAAGAACGCCTCTACTTACGAACCTTTCTACATAAGAACCGGGTGTTCAAAAAACTTTTGCCTCTTCTCAAGAACCATTTTCCACTTACAAACCCGAGTCTCCGAAACTATAACTGGAAAAGGCAGGGAGAAGCTTCCGTGGAGCCTCTCTAGGAATCTCCTGGGAGGAAACAGGGCTGGTAAAGGCGGGGAGAAGCCTCCATGGGGCCTCTCTAGGAATCTCCTGGGAGGAAACAGGGCCTCCACCCTCCCTGTGGTTTCCCCAGTAGCATGCATTATTTGCTTTTACATTGATTCCTATGGGAAAAATTGCTTCTACTTACAAACTTTTCTACTTAAAAACATGGTCACGGAACGAATTAAGTTCATAAGTAGAGGTACCACTGTACATTTTTCTGCCATCTCCAGGCTTAGATGCACTGGCCATACCCAAGCCCAGTTTAGCAAAATGGAAAATAGTCCCAATATGCTATATGACACCACTGTGGCAACTTGACTTTGACACCCCTGGAGAGTAGCATTTTAATGCAGCTCTCTGATTTTACCCTATGTCTGTATCATAGACTATAAAAAGGGGGGAGGGGGGAGGATTTTCAACACTAACAAAACTAAATGAAAAATAAGAGACTAATCGCAGCTCCCAGACAATACAAAACTCATTTAACACTCCCAATATCCAAATCTCATTGAGTCAGTAGAATCATTCATTTAGCGATGAATGTTAGTTGCTTCAATCTTTGCATGAACAGTGTGTTTGCATTAATATTCATTTCTTTTAATGTTCCAGAGGAGCAGCCGATGTCCACATGGGTAGTCCTCATTTAGCAACCAAAACTGGGACGGGCAACTCAATCATTAAGTGAAGCTAAGTGAGACCACAACTGTAGTTACTATCTTAATTCAGCTTTCTGCAAAGTTGTAATTGCAAGGATGAAGTTGTAATCTGCAAATATACTTTTAATTGCAAGTACAGTACTTGTAATTGCAGTTGATTAAATTATTATTATTATTATTTATTAGATTTGTGTGCCGCCCCTGTCCGGAGACTCGGAATAAGGACTGCTTTACACACATTATTCAGCATCAACTGGCAATCTTTAGCAAATGGTTATTTAAAAGAGGGGGGAGAGGGGGGAGAGAGAACGCACAAATTCCTTTTCATCCCTTCACATTTTTTTCTGACAGATTCTTGCCAGTGTTTTTCAGACCCAAAGCAGACAACAGATAGGAATTCTTGTGCCAGACCGGTCTAAGACATTCATTAGTCTCCACTGGGAAAAGTGTCTGCCTTCTTATTTCCTGTCTCAGCATTCATATGGAAACAGATTTTTTTTTCAGAGCCATTGTTGTCCTGTGTTTATTTTATTTTATTTATTTATTTGTCAAAACATGTAGAAGATAACAGATATGGTTTAAACATGAACAAAAGCAAGTCGGTATAGGTAAATTTGGACAATAGGACAGGAGGACAGGGACGGCAGGCACGATGGTGCACTTATGCACACCCCTTACAGACCTCTTAGGAATGGGGTGAGTCACCCACACTTGTCTATTTTCTGCTACTTTTTCTGACCCAGTAGATTTTGCTGGTTGTGATGCCTCTGCAGAAAAGAAAAGAAATGAAAAATAAACCTTGCAGAGCCTTGTGGGCCAAGACACCATTTGATTTTTTTTTCTTTTTCAGATTTCAGTGTCTTAAGGACCATTGTAGACATAAAGTTTTGTAGGAGTAACTATCTGAAACAGAAAATACTAGCACCTTACGGTAGGTTTCCTATTCTCTGCAAATGCCATCTTAAACCTCCACTCACACAAGTTTCACAACCTGTAATTCTCCAAGTCTAAAATATTTGTGCTGATAAATATCTAACTTTATTGCTGTGGGCCTCATTTTGGCTCTTTGTTGCCGTTACAGTTGTTGATAATAGAATGAGGTTAACACAGCTTAAGGCACTCCGACTCTAGTCATGGATAGCTTGATGCTCTTGAGGTGCTTACTGACAACACACAAAAGCAACACCACTCTCTTGTTGGATGTTTTCAGCATCCAGTACACAGCCCCTTAATATAGAAGTTTCATATCACGGTCTGACCTCACAGACATTGAACAACAAAGGGTTTAGTCCAGAGGTGAGTTCTTCCCGATTTGGATCGGTTCATTCAAACTGGTAGTAAACTGCTGGTGAAAGTCATGGAACTGGTTCTGTTAGTGTCGGTCTGTGTACACTGCCATCTTCCTTTTGGATTTTTAAAAAAAATTCTTCTGCACATGCGCAGAAGCTGAGTTTCTGGCACTGAGCATGCACCGCCATCTTGCTTTTGGGGAAATTTTTCAGCACTGCACATGTACGCTTGCATGAAGCACACTTGTGCCCACGAGGCACAGCCACACAGTAAAGGAGGAAGCAAAGTGGCAGTGAGATAAGTTAGAACCGACTCCTGGTTTGGTCTCCTTGGCCTCCTTGGCCTGAGCTCTGGAAGAAGCCTGACTGTATTGGTCTGTTTCTCCTGTCCAATCAGTTCAACCTTGAGCTACAAATTCCCTTTTTTATTAGTACCTTCCAAAGTGTTTGCCATGCCCTCTTTGTTTTTAAAAGTCTTATTCTTTTGCATCTCCACATCCCGTGAACAGCAAGGTCGACACTTTTAACAGTGTGGTGTATAGGGAATCACTCTCCCTAGTTGGTCTTCAGCCAGCTTTTATTCTGTATTAAATGACCCCAAAAAATATCAAAAGATTTGGCTCTGAAATTACACTAATAAAGTTCAGGAAAACAAGAGAACTCTGCAGTTTGACTTTCTGTCTTAGAGGAGCACCTACTGGCTACCAGCACTCACTACAAGTCCTACTGTTCTAGTTACAATGCTCCAATTGAAACAGGATCTCAGTACAACAATTCAAAAAGTACATGGATATGAGATATGAGATGGTCCAATTTATGGTTGCAAAGCGTTCAGAACAAATGGGTGTCCATTGCAGCTGATACTAAACCAATGTAAATATGATTAGCACGGCGCATGCCAAAAAGCAATAAGGAAGAATAGAATACAATACAATACAATACAATAGGATACAATAGGATAGAATAGAATACAATAGAATAAAATAGAATAGGATTTTTTCATTGGCCAAGTGAGATTGGACACACGAATTTGCCTTTGGTGCATATGCTCTCAGTGTACATAAAAAGACAAGATACATCCATCAAGAATCATCAGTTACAACACATAATAATAGTCATAGTTATTGCTTGTTTCAAAAATTTGTATCCTGCTTTATTATTTTTATAAATAACTCAATGTGGAAAACATACCTAATATACTCTTCTCTTCTATTTTTCCCATAACAATAATACTGTGAGCTGAGAATGACTGGCCCAAAGTCACCTAGCTAGCTTTTCATGCCTAAAGCAGGACTAGAACTTACCATCTCCTGGTTTCTAGTCTGGTGCCTTAACCACTAGACCAGGGATCGGCAAAGTTGGCTCTTCTATGACATGTGGACTTCAACTCCTGGAATTCCTGAGTAGCATGATTGGCTCAGGAATTCTGGAAGTTGAAGTGCACAAGTCATAGAAGAGCCAACTTTGCCTACCCCTGCCCTAGACCAAACTGGCTCTCTTCTAACATCTTCATTTCTACATTTGTTTTTCTTCTTCCCTTCTGCCAATAGCTTTGGTACCCAACTATGTTGAGCTCCAGTGTCTAATTCCAATCTTCAGCATGTCCAAGAAACTAACTCTTTTTCAATCCATCCCAGCGCTGAGCCAACAGCGCTGATTCACCAGTATCCTAGCTCTGGGTTTAGCTGTAAAAGCAACTCCTTTCCTTTTCGGTATGCTTTGTTTTATCCTCATATAGCAATATAATATACTCCAGCTAATTAATTCTACTGTTGGAGCTTTGTAGATAATTCCCAGTGTTGCTTGAATATTTTCAGTGCTTGTATGCATGCATACTAAATACTGTGCACAATTTCTCATTTTTTGTAAAATTGGTTAAATTGGCTTTATATCCTGTTCTCAGGATGTAGGCTAACTGAGATCCCTATCTGGAGAGTTGGTGTGATTAAAGTTGTTGCAAGTTTTCTTCGTTTCAACCCTCCTTTATTGTTAACAAAGATGACAACACGTTTCATGTTGAGTTCAGATACTGAAGAGGCAGAAGATGGGCAGTGAGACTTTAGCTCTTTATTGGATATAGATAGTGAACAAACATCAGCCCCTGCCTGCTTTAGGTAGGGGTTTAAATAGGGAGCCTTTTTGGGAAGGAGCCAATCAGAATTTCCCTGCTCCACATTTAAAAACCCTGTGGTGGGTAACTATTGTTTGGTCCTCTGCAGTCTCACGATCAACAGGAGGTTGCTGATACTCCTGTGCAAGGTCTAATGACACTCAGGCCTAGCATGTGTAATAGATGTTGGACTAGGTATGGACTCTGCTGTAAGGCCCTGTTCAATATGCATTTATAGTTAGCACATAAGTGCACAGACCCATCACTCTTTAATATTGGTACTATTGGGGTTTCCTATTTAGCATGACTGACCAGTTCTAAGACTCCCTGAGCTATTAGCCTATGTAATTCTTTGTCAATCAATGGCTTAAACGCAAAGGGGACCCTACGGGGCCTTAGCCTTATTGGCTGTATGTTGGGATCTTTAATTTAGATCCCAACATACAGCCAATAAGGAAATAGGGGTCCAACGTACTTGCTCAACGCTGAGTCAAAGGTATTTATTTATTTATTTTGTCCAATACAAATTGAAAGTTAAGGAGAATAAAAACGTGTAGTAGTAAATATCAGGGAAGGGATAAGAAGAAGAGATATGAGAATAGAATACATCAATGAAGAGTAGAGGAAAGGATACATAGATGAGAGAAAACATATATAAAATATAGGAGAGACAATTGGACAGGGGATGGAAGGCACACTAGTGCACTTATGCTCGCCCCTTACTGATCTCTAAGGAATCTGGAGAAGTCAACCGTGGAAAGTCTAAGGGAAAAATGTTGGGGGTTGGGGGTTGACACCACGGAGACTGGTAATGAGTTCCATGCTTCAACAACTCGATTGCTAAAGTCATCCTGGAACTCCTGCAGCAGCTCATCACAGCTGCCCATAACCATCATGTTAATCGTCTTCTCATCTCAGGTCACCTTCATTCAGAGAGTTCTGAACCAATCTCGACCCAGCAGGCTTGGAGTGTGGTCATGGACAATCAGCAGCAGCAGGCTTCCTTCTTGGTCATCCTATTTGACGGTCACCCTTTTGATTCCCAACACTGGGATTCGGTTCCCTTGGCAGTCTGAGATCCTCACCTGTTGAGTTCTTAGTTGATCCTGGGTGCAGTTAGGCCTGGCCTGCTTGGCAGTTTCCCAGGACACAATTGTAATCAATGAGCCTGTATCTATCTGCATCTCACAGGGGGAACCTTCCAATAACACAGTAATGCGGCTTGGTGCACTGTTCTGACCGCACTTGGTTCACCCTGACGTAATTTATCCCTGGTTGTAGAATGCAACTGCTGGCTCGTCTGTTTGGGCCTCTCTCATCTCTCCTTGGCTCAGCCAGGTACCTCTGGAGGGGAAACACGGTGCCTTGCAAACTCTCACTATGTGTCCAAATTTCTCACATCTGCAGCAAATGGTGTTGCGGAACTGGCAATTTGTTCTGGAGTGTTGCCCCCAACTAAAACAAGATACTGACCCTGGTTTCCTTGCCTCCCTTCTATGGCCCATCTGAAATACCTCTTCATCGTCTTCTTCATGGTCGTGTTGTTCGGCAGCAACATCCTTTCCTTGAATCTCGCAAACTTCAGCACCCCCTGTAATTGGAGTGCTCCTTCGACCCAGTGCTTCAGCAGCCTTACTAGATGTCTCAGCTGCCCTGGCTTCCTCTGCTGCTGCCTTCAGAATTAACTCATCGACCTTTGCTAGGAGTCTTTTGTAACCCCAAGAACAAGCTGGAAGAGTAGTACAGTGTTCCCTCGATTTTCGCGGGTTCGAACTTCGCGTAAAGTCTATACCACGGTTTTTCAAAAATATTAATTAAAAAATACTTTGTGGTTTTTTCCCCCCTATACCACGGTTTTTCCCGCCCGATGATGTCATATGTCATCACAAAACTTTCATCCACCTTTAATAAATGTTTTTTTAAATAAACTTTAATAAAGAAACATGGTGAGTAATAATCTAAATGGTTTCTAAGGGAATGGGAAATTGCAATTTAGGGGTTTAAAGTGTTAAGAGAAGGCTTATGATACTGTTCATAGCCAAAAATAGTGTATTTACTTCTGCATCTCTACTTCGTGGAAATTCAACTTTCGCGGGCGGTCTCAGAATGCATCCCCTGCGAAAATCGAGGGAACACTGTACTTCATCTAGATTCTGAAATTTACAATGAATTGCAGCTTTTCTCAGTTCAGCCATGTTGTTATTTATGCTTTTACATTTCTACTGCAAGCATTCACTGAATTCATACCGACTAACAAATTTTGAAGATGCTGGATCATAGTGCTTCTTGAGTACCTCCTGTAGCTTTATTCACATAACTCTTTCTATAGTTTTGGGCTCCGTTAATGCTACAGCTCTATCAAAAACCTTGGGCCCACAACGGCTCAGGAACATGTCCCTCTTCCTGTTATCTGTAAGATTCATCAAATCATTAGCTCCCAGGAAACAGTGGAATCTTGCCATATAGAGGTCCCACAATTCATTTTCTCCATGAAATGGGGTCAGCGGATGGTAGGGCGACATTACAGTGCTCTAGTTGTCTGCTTGTTTTTTGATCGGTTTGAATCTGGCGCCTTGCGGTCCAATGCTTCCTTCCGGCTGGGCCGGATTGCCTTTTTTTAAAAAATCCTCCTCAGTATCCCATCTTTGTCGCCAATGTTGACTTCAGATACTGAAGAGACAGGAGACTTCAGCTCTTTATTGGTTATAGTGAGCAAACATCAGCCCTTGCCTGCTTTAGGTAGGGGTTTAAATAGGGAGCCCTTTTGGCAAGGAGCCAATCAGAATTTCCCTGCTCCACTTCCTTGTTGGACTGGAGTGAAAACTTCCCAGCTTCTCAGGACATATAACACTTCATGATAAGAAGGTAAAAGCTTTTAGAGGTTCATGTTGGAGCGTGAGATCTTTTTTCTTTTTAATGGAAGCTGGATTTTGCTAAGTGTTATAAGAACAGAGACTGAGCTATTAAAATCATGTGCCCACATTTAAAATGTGGATATTTTTTTCAAAGGCCAATGATCTCCAGAGAGTCTCATGCTTAGCAGATAAAGCAGCAAATATTTATCAGACAGAATTGTCTCTTGAAATGTGTTTTGTGAAGAAAATTAATGGGGATGCATCTGTAATTACAAAGTAATTTGGATTGTTTTCTGTTTTAAATCTCAATGAAGAAGGTCCGGGCACTACCATAGTATTTGCTGAGATAAAATTAGATGAGGACATTTTGTCTAGTTATGCCTCACAATAAATGACTGAGCATACTGAGCAAGCTGACACAAAGTCATTGCAGGGAAGATGATGGAGTTCATGGTTGTTGTTTTTTTAAAGAATAGTCTATTCTCAAATAACTTTTGTCCTTCACTGTTCACATGTCATTGCATTGCCTAATATACAATCTGAAGAGTACCTGAGTGGTGAATTTATTGCAATTGGTTTGGCAGAATTATAGATAACAACTGATGACTAGTCCTGTGAGCAATTTGACAGGCTTGGAAACATCACGGCATACACAGTATTTATTTACAAAACATTACACAGTCTCCACACAGCTTAGAACTTTACAGCATCAAATATCATCAAATGAAGACAATTTTCTCACCAGTTCTCATTTGCATCTTATTGTCTGTGTATATTGTGAGTGCTCCTCGTCCACCTCTGGTTATGACAGATTGTTAGGAGGATTTGCCAGGCCCAGCGTGGTACCCTGGACAGTGGTATTGCCAGCTGATACAGAGAGTGAGAGTGAGGGAGAAATAGACCCAAAGGACCACCAGAGGTGGCAGGATAGAACAAGATAGAACAGTGAATGAGGAAAATATTTAGGAAATTATTTACATTTATTAAACTCTGGAGTACCAATTACTGAGGTGTATTTCCTGTTTATAATACTATTTATTTATTTGTTTGTTTGTTTGTTTGTTTACTTGTTTACTTGTTTACTTACTTACCTATTTATTTATTTGTTTGTTTGTTTACTTGTTTACTTACTTACTATTTATTTAGTTATTTAGTTATTTATTTGTTTGTTTGTTTGTTTGTTTATTTATTTATTTGACTTTTATGCTGCCCCTCTCCAAGGACTCGAGGCGGATCACAACATATAATAAAACAATACATAACATTTCGGGTCCAATTAATTAAATATATAATCTAAAACTAAAAACCCTAAAAAATCAGTTATTCTCATTCAATCAGTTTCTCTCAGCCCATTCATCAGCCAGGGGGCAAGAATCTAATGGCCCCAGCCCCGGCAACATAAGCGAGTCTTTAGACTCTTCCGGAAGGCAAGGAGAGTGGGAGCAATACAGATCTCCAGGGGGAGTTGATTCCAGAGGGCTGGGGGCCCACACAGAGAAGGCTTTTCCCCTAAGCCCCGCCAAAATACACATAAAACCAATACCAAAATCAAAGATATTTGAAATAATGCAAACAATTGTTTTTAAGAATTTGCAATGGTGTTTTAAGCAATGGGATAGAGGCTAGACTAAGACTACCTTACCTGATATCAGCCTGCTGTGCTTCCCAAAGAACCAGGATGATCCCTAAGAATGCTCAAATCCAAGCAACAAGTCAGATTAGTCTGCAACAATTATAGGGAAGTTTTTTCAAATAATCTCAGATTCCAAAGAAAGATTCTATATTAAACATAAAGGCACTCCCGTATAGAATATGTTGCAATAATTAATCCTGTATAGGATACCTTAAATAACTAAGCTAGGAAGTTACTGTCTTAAGTTGGGAGGCAGTTAGCATAGCAACCAAATCTGATGAAAGACTCACTTTACCATCACCTCAATCTGGGAAACCAGAGAGAGATGTGATAAATTCTGATGGATCAGACAAAAAATGTAGTTAAGAAGGTAAGAGCAGTTTTTAGCAGAAATCCACAAACAGGACATGAACGCTATTATCACCAAACATTAAATGACACAGTGGAAGTACTCTAGTGTCATTGTGATGATTAATTCATATATAAACCAAAATACATACATACAATGCTTTTACAGTATTATAATTCTGTAAACAAAAACAACATTGATTCTTAACTCTTAAAACTTCTAAAGTTAATCTAAATTGAGCAAGTTATTGCTCTTACATGTCACAGAATTTCTACAATAAAAACCAAGAGTAGAAACAGAATCAAAGATTTGACTTTCCCTTTGTGGCAACTGAACAACGTTAATTGAAGAAAGCAACAGAGGAAGACTAGACACATGAGCCTCCATTTCAGCAAACTGGAATCAAGATGTTTATTGCTGAACTTTTAGCAAGGTAAGAAGAGTTTTGTCTTCCATGGATTGCCTGTAAAATACATTTAATCAATCTCCTGCATATAATTCTAAATGTAAAACATATGCTTTCATTGGTTCATTAAGATAAAATTAATGTAATGTTATTAAACCTGAATATTATCATTATATTAGGAATAATATCTCTCCTAATTGAAAAAAGAGCTAGAGAGCATTTTGTAACCTAACACATTGAAAAACTGCATTTTCTCCATAGCTAAGCTCCTCACTTATATAGGACAAATTTCTGGGATAGCTGATTCAATATCCAATGGTATATCTATTTGTTGTCTCTATAGCAGTTTGCAATCTAAAAATTATTTGACATTTTGGGGAAACTGACTTTTTCAAAGTAGCTGATATTAAGGTATAACCCTTCTACTTAAATTAATAAAAGGCACCAGATTAGAAACCTGGAGAGTGTGAATTCTAGTTACACCTTGGGCAGAAAATCAATTGTGTGACCTTGGGTTAGTCATTCCCTCTCAGCCCTAGGCAACGGCAAACCACTTCCGAAATGTTGTCAAGAATACTGAAGGGCCATGTCCAGGGAGTTGGCAGAAGTCAACTCTGATGCAAACGCACACACACACAAACACAAAATGCCTGTCTTCAAACTCCGTAGAGAATAAATATTTAGCCACTGTGCCTGCACTAAATCAATTACAATCTATCTCGCTCTGTTCTTTTTCCTAATGGCCAAATAACCATCGTCCTTACAATGCCAGCTGCCATGATGATTTTTGGATTTTCTAAAATGTCCTAAAAAGGAGAAGCCATTCTTAGATCTTTCCCCCTTTTTTTTCTTGTTTACATGTTTTGTTCATTCTCGTAAATATGCAAGCGATAGAGGAACACACCACAAAGTCCAAATTAGCACTCTCACATGCCAACCTAATGAATAGAATAGAATAGAATTTTTATTGGCCAAGTGTGATTGGACACACAAGGAATTTGTCTTGGTGCATATGCTCTCAGCGTACATAAAATAAAATATACATTTGTCAAGAATCATGTGGTACAACACTTAATGATTGTCATAGGGGTCAAATAAGCAATGAAGAAGTGATATTAATAAAAAATCTTAGGATATAAACAACAAGTTACAGTCATACAGTCAACATGGGAGGAAATGGGTGAAAGGAATGATGAGAAAAACTAGTAGAATAGAAGTGCAGATTTAGTAGAAAGTCAGACAGTGTTGAGGGAATTATTTGTTTAGTAGAGTGATGGCGTTCGGAAAAAAAACTGTTCTTGTGTCTAGTTGTCTTGGTGTGCAGTGCTCTGTAGCGACGTTTTGAGGGTAGTAGTTGAAACAATTTGTGTCCAGGATGTGAGGGGGCAGTAAATATTTTCCCCACCCTCTTTTTGACTCGTGCAGTATACAGGTCCTCAATGGAAGGCAGATTGGCAGCAAATGTTTTTTCTGCATGTTAATGTTAATCTCCTTGACATTCTCCTGCAGTGGGTGAAAGGGTAGAAACGAGCATGGATAGATAAATTCCTGGTGGCATCATTTTTATAACTTTGTTCTTTCAAGGTTTCCCTTGTATCAGTGTGTGAGTGAAAGCCTCCTGCAGGACCATCTGTGTATAACACATGCAGAGGCTAATTCTAGGTATATGGAGAAGAATTTGCACAGTGTTAGCAGCCTCCTCACACATCCCCATTGCTAGAAATCTCAGATTAAGAGGGAAGGCCCTGGATAGGGAGGTGTTGTTGTTTTTCTTCCCTAGCTGCCTGAAGGGCTTTCCTGGGGCTCCAATGGTTTATTCAAAGAGAAGCTACAAGATGGGCCCAGTGTTTCCCTCGTGGTTGTCTTCTTCTGCTGCCCCTTGGTAGGCAGGCCAGGGCATTTGACTCTCTCTGCACAGACAGAGGCAGGGATCCAGGGAACCTTCACATCAGAGCCATGATAAGGCTTCCTGTCTGACGTCCTGACAGAAGCAGTGGGTCCCCAACCGCTTCTAACTCTTAGGCTTCCGGCTGGGGCTCCAGCCTGAACCCCCCTGTGGCTATCAGCTCCACACCAGATGCTTTTCAGGATACTGTGGTAAAACTGTGCAGGGCATGAGCAGCAATTTGGGGTTTTCTCCGATGTCAACCTGGAAGACAAATTGGATGTGGGGTGGCGGTGGTGAAAACAGAGACTGAGGGAAAGATGCCCTGCCTTGTCATTGCCTATTATTCACTGTTGTTTTTCTCTTGGGCCTGCAGAAGAAGAAGCAATGAGTCCCCCAAGCGGTGTTTATGGCGAGAGTTGAAATTTGGGAGGCTTCTGATCAACCTGGCCATTTAAAAAAGCTAGAAAGTTCTCCAACATGGCCAAATTACAATGGAGCATTGATGTGTCCCCCTAGTGGTAGAGCATAAACCACTACACCTGATGGATCATTTCTCTGGGAAACGGACATGAAAGAAAAACAGTTAGCATGGCAAAGCAAAAATGCAAAGAAAATTCTTGGTTAAAATTCAGAGCAGTTCTGGTATGCCACAAAAAGGGAAAGGAAAATTAGGCTGCATATGTTTCAAAACAAAACCGAAGTATGTGTTTTTGCCTATGTTGGTGTGGACAAACTATCACAAATGATCTCTCACCATCAAAGATGCATAAAACCAACTGTACTTTTCCTGACTCTGAAAAAGAAGAGATTTGGACAAATGAGGAACTCTTTTCCCTTCCTTTTGTTTTTATTTTATTTATTTATTTGTCAAAATGTGTACAAGATAATAGGTATGGTATAAACATAAACAAAAGCAAGTAGGTACAGTGTTACCTCTACCTAAGAACGCCTCTACTTACGAATTTTTCTAGATAAGAACTGGGTGTTCAAGATTTTTTTTGCCTCTTCTCAAGAACCATTTTTCACTTACAAACCTGAGCCTCTGAAACTGTAACTGGAAAAGGCTGGAAGACCTCTCTAGGAATCTCCTGGGAGGAAACAGGATCGGAAAAGGTGCGGAGAAGCCTCCATGGGGCCTCTCTAGGAATCACCTGGGAGAAAACAAGGCCTCCTTGTGGTTTCCTCAATCGCGCGCATTATTATACCTTGATTCCTATGGGAAAAATTGCTTCTTACAAACTTTTCTACTTAATAATCTGGTCACAGAACGAATTAAGTTCGTAAGTAGAGGTACCACTGTATAGGTAAATTTGGACAATAGGACAGTAAAACAGGGATGGTAGGCACAATGGTTGCATGCTCCTTACAGAACCCTTAGGAATGGGGTGAGTTTATCAGACCATTGTGATGCATGGTCTAGATCTTTTTGAAGGGTAGAAGTATTGTCGGTGGCGTTGAATAGTTAAACATCATCAGCAAAGAGAACTCAATTACTGTACTTATAATATGATCACTAAGGTCGTTTATGTAAAGAATGAATATTGTTGATCCTAGAACACTGCCTTAAGGGACACCACTGTTGACAGGTCCAGGATTTAATAGATCACACCCTATTTTAACTATCTGTTGCCTGTTTGACAAAAACGCAGTTATGCAATGATGAAGGGGACCAGAGATGCCATAAGATTTTAGTTTTCAAAGTAGTTTGTCATGCACTATTGAATCAAAGGCTTTACAAAAGACTATGTAAATTACATCTATTGATTTACCTTGATCAAGTTGTGAAGTCCATATGTTTTTGCAGTGTAGGAGTTGCAGGTTGGGTGGATAATGTTTTTCTGAAACCAAATTGTTTGTTAGAGAATAGGTTGTTAGGTTATAGGTGAAGGGCAAGATATTGATTTATGACTGATTCCATGACTTTGCAGGTAACACAACATAAAGAGATTGTTCTGTAATTTTCAACATTACTTGGATCTCCTTTTTTGAAGATAGCGATGACCAATGTTCCCTCTAATTTTTTTCGGGGTGGGCGGAAAAGTATAGTGTCTGAGCGGCAGTCCCCTTGGGACTGGGCGGCATAGAAGTATAAATAAATAAATAAATAAATAAATAAATAAATAAATAAATGAATGAATATAAATAAATAATAAATCCATGCTTTTTTATTAAAAGAAATTAATAATAAAACAAAACAAAACTCTATTACTATTAAAACTAAAACAACCAGCAAATCCAAAAACATAACTATTAATAAAAACAGGTGAGGGCTGGGGGTTTTTTTCTCTGTTATTATTTAAGTGCATTTACCATATGCTTTAAGTCAAGAGTCACTTCTCTCTATGTTTCTCTCTTTCATGTCATTCTCTGCCTCAATCATTTTCTCATTTCTCTTTTTTTCTCCCCTTTATTCTATCATTTCTCTCTCTCTCTTCCATCCACTCCTCTCTCTCTCTTGCTTTCTTCCTCTCTCCCACTCTCTCACTCCCTTCCTCTCTCCTCTCTCACTCTTTCTTTCTTGCTCTCTCCCACTCTCTCTCTCTTCCTTCCTATATTCTCTCTCTCTCTCTTTCTCTCTCTCTCCTTCTCTCTCTCCCTTCCTTTCTTTCCTTCTCTCTTCCTTCCATTTTTTTTCTCTCTCTCTCTTTTCCTTCCTTCCCCTCTTCCCCTGCCTCTCATTCTCCCTCTCTCCCTTTATATTTCTCTTCCTTCCTTCCTCTCTTCCTCCCTTTCTCTCTCCCTTTCGTTCACTTTTCTCTCCCTTCCTTCCCTCCCTCCTTCTTTCCTCTCCACTTCTCTTTCCCTCCCTCTCTTTCCCTTCTTTCTCTCCACGTCTCTGGCGGGCAGCCGGCTTTGCTGACCGGCACCAGGCTCAAGCCAGCTGCCTGGGAAAGCCCTGTGCCAGCCAGGAAAGCCGGCTTTCCGGGAAAGCAGCGCGCTTTTCAAATGCGCTGCTTTCCTGCAACTCTTTTCTGGGCAGGGGGGGAGGATGCCACTGCCCCCCAGGAAAGAGGTGCAGGAAAGCAGCGTGTCTTAAAGGCGCGCTGCTTTCCCGGAAAGCCGGCTTTCCTGGCCAGCACAGGGCTTTCCCGCCGCTCCCCTCCCCCCGAAAACACAATGGAGGTCCAGGATGACAGGCAGGGCAAAGCGGGGTGGAGCAATGGGAGGCTCAAGCAGGCAGTCTCCGCACTTTTCTTTCGGCGGAGGAGGAGAGGGGGTGGATTGGGCGGGCGTGAGGCAGCGCCGAGAGGCTACTGCTGGCACGCCCCCCCCCCCCACGGGCTGGCTGGGGGATGGGGAGTGCGCGCCCGTGGAAAAGGGTGCACGGGGGGGGTATTTTGGGGCGCGTGCCTGCTCACGCGCGCAGCTTACGGGGAACGCTGGCGATGACTGTGGCTAGGGACCATAAGTTGCGTAAGAGACTAGTCCAGAAATATTTTTCAAAAATTATGCTTAGAGGTTCCGCTATGGTTGTGGAGAGCTTTGTAAAGAAACATGCACATAGACCATCAGTTCCGATGGATAGAAACGGTTTTAGGTTGTATAATGCTTTTCCAACATTATCTTGCGTGGAAGCAAAAAAATCACCGAAACCTCATGCACATGTCCCCTTGAGAAAGTTTGCTTCCTGCGCATGTGCAGAAGCAAAAACATGCTGGGATGCGCATGCAGGAGAAATGAAGCTATGCACAGTGGGAATGGGAATCTGCCCCGAGAAGGCACATGTGGAATTTATGCACAGAAGGTTTTCTTTTTTATTGATGTGATAATTGATACATTCGCTCTTTAATTGGTACAAATCACAAAACAGTAAATGAGCTCAGACTGCAGATGCCTAGTTAATGCTAGCCAAATAGTCATCCAAAGGATGCAGACTTGAATTTTTGAGAAGATTAGACGTATGATGCAAAAGAGAGAGGGAGGGAGGGAGAGGCAGAGAGAGAGAGGGAGAGAACATGTATTAGGATTTTTGATCCTGCCATGAGATAGAAAGAGTATGGTCTTACTAAATTAATAAAAATATTTTTTTTGTTATGATGGACTTGTGACAAACCAAAGAAATATTGGAGCAGAATTCACATCTTAATACAGAATGTTCTTAAAGTGAATTTAAGAATAAAACTAGAGATTTTTCTTTTGGGCTTAATTAGCAGAGAAGTTGAAAAACAATTTGAAACTTTGATGTATGCTGATGTCATGTATACTCTATGTACTAAAATTGAAGGATACTTTGACTTCCACAATGAAAAAATGGCTGCAAACGTTGATGGAGTTAGCAGAGATGGCTAAATTTTCTATTTTGATTAAAGAAAAAAAAATACAATTAATTTTGTTTCTGTTTAGAAACTGCTTCTGAACTTTGTTCTTGAGGTGGGGGAAAAATGAGACGTTGATTTTGGGTTTTGCTGATTAGATAGATTTGTTGAGTCTATGGAGAGGGGCGGCATACAAATCTAATAAATTGAATTGAATTGAATTGTTACAGAAATGAGTATTCAGTATATTATTATGTAAAAGTAAAAAGTTGAAGTTGTATGTTACTACCTTATTCTACTTTGTCAAAAACAGTCAGAAGTCAATGCTTTTCTTTATTTTTCCCTTTTATCTTACACTTTTCCTTTTTTGCCTTCTCCTCCCCTTTTCCCATTACTGTATTCACATTTTTCTTTATATTTCTGTATTTTATATTTTGATAAACTAATAAAAATGTAACTAAAGTAGCATCTTTAAATACACTTATTTTAATGCAAGTTACAATATATACCTTTGATTTCATGCAATTGCCCCAAATACACATGCATTTACATACTGCTCACAGTCGCTCATGCCCTCATCACCTCGAGGTTCGATTACTGCAACGCTCTCTACATGGGGCTACCTTTGAAAAGTGTTCGGAAACTTCAGATTGTGCAGAACGCAGCCACGAGAGCCATCATGGGGCTTCCCAGATTCACCCACGTTTCATCAACACTCTGTGGCTTGCATTGGCTGCCGATCAGTTTCCGGTCACAATTCAAAGTGTTGGTTATGACCTTTAAAGCCCTACATGGCATTGGACCAGAGTATCTCCGGAACCGCCTACCACCGCACGAATCCCAGCGACCGATAAGGTCCCACAGAGTTGGTCTTCTCCAGGTCCCGTCAACTAAACAATGTTGTTTGGCTGGCCCCAGGGGAAGAGCCTTCTCTGTGGCGGCCCCGGCCCTCTGGAATCAACTTCCCCCGGAGATTAGAACTGCCCCCACCCTCCTTGTCTTTCGTAAATTACTCACTTATACCGCCAGGCATGGGGGAGTTGAGACACCTTTCCCCCAGGCTTCTTTATATTTTGTTTCATGTTTGGTATGAATGTGCTGTTTGGTTTTTAAATATATGATAGGGTTTTATATGCTCCTTTTAGTATTAGATTTGTTTTGCTATAATATTGTTTTTATTGTTGTGAGCCCCCCCGAGTCTTCGGAGAGGGGCGGCATACAAATCTAATAAATAATAATAATAATAATAATAATAATAATAATAATAATAATAATAATAATAATAATAATACATGCATACAAACATACATGCATACTTATTGAACAGAGAATGAAAACTGGCAACAGTCTGCATTCATTACTGCAAGTAATGCTCCAATCCTGGTGAATCACATCATTTCACTCCAACTGAAATCTGTGGTGGATTTCTTTTATATCCTGACTGCTAGGTGCTGCAAGCTTTTGGTTTAGTGAATCATCAGCTGTACAGAATGAGCTGTATTACAATACTAGTGAAACCATTTCTCTCTCCAAAGCAGCATTGCAAATTCTATATCAGTATTTTTCAAACTGGGCAACTGCGTGCTTATTCCGGGAGTTAAATTCACACATCTTAAACGTTGACAATTTTGAAAAAACATTGCTTGAAACTGATCATTATCATCAGCTTCTAAGAATTACTACTGGAATATAGGCAAGGTATCATGTTCTACAGTTGAACTGGCTTTCCACTTGAGAAAATTAGGATAAGATAGGATAGGGTAGGATAGGGTAGGGTAGGATAGGATAGGATAAGGCAGGACAGGACAGGACAGAATAGTGTTGAAGCACTCACAACTTCTGGAGGCTAGCTGTTCCACTGATTCATTGTTTTAACTATCAGAAAATTTCCATATTTTACCATATTTTGTGGAGTAGAAGACACCCCCCCCCCCAAAGAAGATGGACATGTTGGTGCTTCTTATATACCAAATACAGCCAATTTTTGGCCTCCTGAAACCCTTGCCCATGCCTCCTGCTTTTGCCAAAAAAGGGGGGCATTTTTCCCAAAAATGTGGTGCAACATGGGTTTGGGAGGTCTACAGGGTGCTCCTGGGGGCTGGGGAAGGCAAAAATACGATGTGGGAAGCAAAGAAACGGGCCGGTTTTGTTGAGTTCCGAGACTGAAGAGACAGGAGACTGGTGGAGTGACTTCAGCTCTTTATTAGATTAGAGGGAGTAACTTCCAGCAGCAGTATACAAAAGGCAGGGGAGTTAAATAGGGAGCCAATCCGGCAGGGAACCAATCAGAATTATCCTACTTCATTTCCTTGTCGGACTGGAGTGAAAACTTTCCAACTTCTTCAGGCCATAATAAGTTTTGCAAAAAAAATCAAAAACCTACAGAGACACATTGATGCAATTGGCAAGAGTTGGATGTAATTCCAAGAAAGCTACCCAGTCTTTGGCTTCAGTGCTTTTCTGCTGCATTGTTGTTTTAAAATGCTTGGTACTCTGTTATTTTAAGGTGTTGCTGAAATGGGTTATTTGTCTGATGTTGTATGGACTATTGTGGATGTCCACAGGAAGGGCAAAGTGAGGCACATGTTGGAATTTAAGTTACAACATAGTCATGCAAATGTTACCCCATTTTCCTTTGAGTGTTAATGTGGCATACAAGTATGTAAGGAGCAGAGCTTGCATGTGACACCATGTAAATTTTGGAGGTATTATAGCATTCACATTCTGAAAGAGAATGCTGAGAGAAAAAAAATCCCCAAACCACTGTCCAGCACAGCTTTCTCCCACTTACACAACCCAGTTGAAGTCTCTTTGTAAGTACTGTATATATATATATATATATATATATACACAAATTAAGTTCTTAAGTAAAGCTACCACTGTGTGTGTGTGTGTGTATATATATATGTCAAATGTTGTTTTTATATACACACACACACACAGTGGTAGCTCTACTTAAGAACTTAATTTGTTCTGTGACCAGGTTGTTAAGTAGAAAAGTTTGTAAGTAGAAGCAATTTTTCCCATAGGAATCAATGTAAAAGCAAATAATGTAAAGCAAACCCATCAGGAAAGAAATAAAAACTTGGAATTTGGATGGGAGGAGGAGGAAGAGGATAAGGACAATCGCTGCAGAAGGAAGGTGAGGTGAGGGGAATCAAAAAAATCCAAAACTTTAAGGGTTAAAAAAAAAAAGAGGGACTCTGAGGCGGCAAGGAGGAGCACGTACCTCCCTCCGTTTGCTCTGGGCTGCCAAAGCCTCCTTAAGCACCACCGAAAGGCTCCTCTGGCAGCCCAGAAAAGGTCGAGATGGCCAGGATTAAAGGAGAAATGGCAGGAAACTGGCCGGGCCTTCGTGCCGCTCTTAAATTTCCTGGAAAATTTTTCCGGGCTCGGATTCTTAAGTAGAAAATGGTTCCAAATCTCAAAAAATCTCAAACACCCAGTTCTTATCTGGAAAAGTTCTTAAATAGAGCCATTCTTAAGTAGAGGTACCACTGTAATTGTTATTCGAGGACCAATTTCAGTTTTATGGATCGTTTTGTTCCAATATTTCCTTTCTGAGTCTCCAGTGTAAAATCAAGGTCATAAGAAGAGCCTATAAATTACAGCTCCTATATTTCAACAAGCTCTTTGAGCAGCTTATTCTTATCCAGCCTATGAATATATGCCTGTCTTATTATCATTTTTTTCACTGAAATAAAAAAAAGTGGCAATTCACCATCTTATCCACTTATGTGCTCTGTGACGATGGCAATAGAGAGTAGGTAGTAACTTGGCGGCCTGGGTTGCTGGAACCGGCAGCGCCTCAGGCTTGCCACACGCTCAGCACCATCTTGTTTCTTTGCTTCTATGTATGCTCAGCAGTTTTTTCTTTAGTACTGCGCATCTGTGCAACCCCACGCAGGATGTCCCTGAGCGAACTGGCAGTAACACAAACCAGAACCCCACAATCCTAAAAGCAGCCAAAGGAAATATAACCTTGCATGCCTTGAGTCTATGGTGCCCAAGCCTCATTGTTAACCTAAAGAATTTTATGATTTATTTTATTGTATTTATTTATTTATTTATTAGATTTGTATGCCGCCCCTCTCCAGAGACTCGGAGCGGATCCTGCAAAAACCTTCTGCCTAAATAGCTGGGAAGCCACAGATGGCGGTCAAGCAAATTCTGAAGCTCTGCAGAATGACAACTCCAGAGGCAGGTTCCTCCTGGTTTGGAACAGTTCATCCGAACCAGTAGCAACCCACTATTGATGTCACAGAACCAGTTTGGTCTGTGCTGGCCTGTGGGTGCCACCATCTTTTTTTTTTAAAAAAAGGATTTTAAAAATATTTTTTGGGGGGAATTTTTTGCTTTTTTTTTCTTCTGCACATGCACAGAAGCCAAGTTCCCAACACTGTACATGCAGTTGCCACCTTGTTTTTGGCTCTTTTTTTTGGCATTTTTTATTTTTTGCCTGGGGGGGGGTGTTTTAGGGGTTTTTCTTCTACACAGGCACAGAACTTAAGTTTCCAGCACTGTGCATGCGTTAGCCATCTAATTTTCAGCTTTTTTTGGGGGGGGGGGGGATTATTTTTTTGTCACTGTGCATGCATACACACACAAAGCATGTCCATGCCCATGAGGCACACCCATGTGGCACGTGAAGAAACGAACCGACAGCAAAGTTAGAAATGAGAAACATAATTTGAATCATGTGGGAGCCATGTTGCAGGCAGATCTCACTGCAGCAAGCTATCTCGCATGTAGTCTGTCTCAAAGCCTTTAGACCTTGATTTCACATTTAAACTGTCCCTATGCTGAATGGGGTATCTCAAGGTCTAAATTAATTTCTAAAAAAATTAATGCAACAAGTGTTGGGTGGGACTAATAGGCATATTTTTTATGGTAGCTTAACAGATTTGGGCTTAATAGTTTACACAGGGAATCTATGTATGCAGGAAAATATCATTCAAGTAATAATATTGCTTAGAAATGATTTGAAATTCTCAATAGACACGGAATGGGAAATATAAAAGAAACTACTTGAAGTCTCCTTTAGCCTAACATTATTTCATCTCAGCTAATAATTATAAAATAATCTAATTCTCCTTTCCCCCCACCAATCACATTTTATGAAGAGGTTTTTACTATACATTAATTCATTTCCATATCTACCTTCTCTTTACTCTACTCCATTATAAGGTCTAATTAATCTGAAGCAGTGTAGGGTTTCCTGCCTAAGCAGGGGGTTGGACTAGAACAGTGTTTTTCAACCAGTGTGCCGTGGCACACTAGTGTGCCGCAAGACATGGTCAGGTGTGCCGCGAAGCTCAGAGAGAGAAAGAA
Source organism: Erythrolamprus reginae (assembly GCF_031021105.1). Taxonomy (NCBI): domain Eukaryota; kingdom Metazoa; phylum Chordata; class Lepidosauria; order Squamata; family Dipsadidae; genus Erythrolamprus; species Erythrolamprus reginae. The sequence goes on from NC_091951.1 coordinate 78,298,905, forward strand.
AACAAGAGAAAGAAAGAGAAAGAAAGAGCAAGAGAGAGAGAAAGAAAACAAGAGAGAAAGCAAGCAAGAGAGAGAAAGAAAGCAAGAGAGAGAGAGAGAAAGAAAGCAAGAGAGAGAGAGAGAAAGAAAGCAAGAGAGAGAGAGAGAAAGAAAGCAAGAGAGAGAGAAAGAAAGAAAGCAAGAGAGAGAAAGAGAACAAGAGAGAAAGAAAGCAAGAGAGAGCAAGAGAGAGAAAGAAAGAGAGAAAGACATAGAGGGAAGTAGGGAGGGAGAGAGAAAGAGCAAAAAAGAGAAAAGAAGGAAGAGAGAAAGAAAGAGGGATGGAGAGAGAGTGAAAAAAGAGAGAGAGAAAGATGGAGAGAGAAATAGCGAGAGGAAGAGAGAGAATTTTTTGTCCAAACTTTTTTTAACCGCCCCCCCCTCAATGTGCCTTATGGTTTTGTAAATGTAAAAAATGTGCCGCGGCTCAAAAAAGGTTGAAAATCACTGGACTAGAAGACCTCCAAGATTCCTTCCAACTCTGTTTTATTATTATTATTATTATTATTGTTGTTGTTGTTGTTGTTGTTATTATATAATAAACTTATCTCTATTAATTGTAAAGCCTTGAAAGGCAGTAGCAATAGCCTTTAGACTTACATACTGCTTCATAGTACTTTTACAGCCCTCTCTAAGCGGTTTACAGAATCAGCATATTGCACCCAACAATCTGTGTCCCCGTTTTACCCACCTCGGAAGGATGGATGGCTGAGTCAACCTTGAGCCGATGGTGAGATTTGAACTACTGAACTACAGCTAGCAGTTAGCTGAAGTATCTGCAGTGCTGCACTCTAACCACTGTCCCACCCCCAGCCCCACTATAGAAGTTGCACTAGTCCCAAGACTTCCTGGAAACCGGAAGATGCTAACAGTGAAGATACTGAAGTGAGGAATAGTTTTTATATTTTTTCAAGCTGACTATCAACAATAATCTTAGAGAAAATCTATCTTTGTGGTCACTAAACGTTAAAATTGGTTTGTTGGCACTTAATTTTTAAAAAATCAGCAGTAAAAACCCAACGTTAAAAAGAACAGACTAACAGAACGGACCAACACTTGATAAAAGTAGAAATGAAGGCCTTGGTAAAGATATTCAGATAACGTAACGTTGTCAATCCTTTGTGAGGAAGGTAGCTCCTGTATTGTGTTTGTGCCTGTTTGCAGGCATTTATTGACTGGCATAAGAGTTTTTACTACATGGAACTGAAGTAGGCTGAATAGGGAGTTAATTTTCACATTTTCTATTTTCAAATTTTCAAAATACTTTGGTCAAGAGAACGTAAGACAGAACAGCTTCCCTTCCATATGTATTTCATTTAAATTCTGCTTTGCAATAAAATTTAGATAATTTTGAACAAGCCAAGAATATCTGCACTTCAATTGAAACATATTTACATATCCTCAACACGTATTATTAAGTATAATATCCACAAAGAATTGGGAACTCAAGAATTGGGAATTCTTACATAAGGGAAAGTAGAAGAAAATTATATTTACAGTTCGGTGCCCGAATCTAAACACTTTCAGATACGCAAATAAGAAATTTAAAACCAGAAGTAAAACATCCGTATGTCTTTATTTAAGTTTTGTTTTCTCAAAGAAACCAACTGTCTGAGAAAAAAAGCACAGGCTTGTAAGCAAATTGATCTTATCTATACTCTTCACTTCCCCATATGCTATAAATTTGAGAGGCTCAGAAAATTCAGATATAAAAAAATCGCAATCTGTGCAACAAGTATTACAAAAACCCTTTTCAATTATTTATCTGTAGTTACATCCCCAAATTAAAAACAGAAGAGAAAAAGATTTGACATCAAACCTTTGAAAAAAAATAATTGTATTTATTGTCTTCTGATATATCCAGTGTCCAAAGAGGACCTGTGTGCATGTTTCTCTAGTGGTGATTAGCGGACTTTACAACAGACTTAATTAACACTTGGAACTTTATGGGAGGACAAAAGTTGTATTAAGCCAACTGTAGTATCTGACCTCCTCCACAAAGCAATGCAAACATGCCCCAAAATAACAAACCTCAAATTCCAAATTCAGGTTTACAAGGGAAAAAAAGCCTCCCCACCCCCATGTTTAACACCAGGCATACTTATTTACTGCTCTCTTACTTTCTAAATTAGTATGGCTCAGTATACCCATACAATTGCCTTGCATTCTTCCCTCACATCACCCCAATTTTTAAATCCTAACTTATAGTGCATCGAGAATGTTGTCAATTTTGGCGACCAACTCCTGACGCTTGCTGGAATGGATCTTTTCATTCTCTAGGTACGTATCCTTCTTGAGTTTGCCAACAACCAGACGCTCGGCCTCCAAAGATGATTTGACAACCAGCTCCTTGACTTGACTATCCAGTTTCTGTATTTCGCTGACCTTGAAAGAATTTGGGACGGAATGTTAGGAATGCCACAACACAGTCACAACTTTAAAAGCAATAATACTTTAAAAAATAGAAACATTTTTTTAATGAAAACATGTTTTTCAATTATTATGTACAATGCTATTTAAGGTTTCCTTTTCTGGTCAATAGCAAATTTGAATGACAAAAAACACGCTGGCCTAAATTCTCCCAAACTTCACCTTCCCATTGCCAACTGCAATGAGTCAACACTTGGTCCTTTCCTGTTGAAAAGTGTCTGCAGGACTGATTTTATTTATGTTACACTTTGACCAAAAAGTGCATTATGGTGCAAGCTGTCATTATAGATCTTTTCATTAAATGTATGAAATCTTAACATGTATTTATTTACACGCATAGTTAATGGAAGAAATTATATGCTATTTCGAATAGACAGTAGGGCCATTACCACTTTTTGAAGCTGTTGTATTTCATTTCACATTGACTTAATTATTTTAATTGCCTATATAGCAATAGTGTTTAGACTTATATACCGCTTCATAGTGCTTTTACAGCCCTCTCTAAGCAGTTTACAGAATCAGTATGCTGCCCCCAACAATCTGGGTCCTCATTTTACCCACCTCGGAAGGATGGAAGGCTGAGTCAACCTTGAGCTGGTGGTAAGATTTGAACTGCTGAACTAAAGCCAGCAGTTAGCTAAAGTAGCCTGCAATGCTGCACTCTAACCACTGTGCCAGCCTGGCTCTTGTGTAGGTTATAGAAACATAGAAGTCTGACGGCAGAAAAAGACCTCAAGGTCCATCTAGTCTGCCCTTATACTATTTTCTATATTTTATCTTAGGATGAATATGTTTATCCCAGGCATGTTTAAATTCAGTTACTATGGATTTATCTACCACATCTGCTGGAAGTTTGTTCCAAGGATCTACTACTCTTTCAGTAAAATAATATTTTCTCATGTTGCTTTTGATCTTTCCCCCAACTAACTTCAGATTGTGTCCCCTTGTTCTTGTGTTCACTTTCCTATTAAAAACACTTCCCTCCTGGACCTTATTTAACCCTTTAACATATTTAAATGTGTCGATCATGTCCCCCCTTTTCCTTCTGTCCTCCAGACTATACAGATTGAGTTCATTAAGTCTTTCCTAATACGTTTTATGCTTAAGACCTTCCACCATTCTTGTAGCCCGTCTTTCGACCCGTTCAATTTTGTCAATATCTTTTTGTAGGTGAGGCCTCCAGAACTGAACACAGTATTCCAAATGTGGGCTCACCAGCACTCTATATAGCGGGATCATAATCTCCCTCTTCCTGCTTGTTATACCTCTAGCTATGCAGCCAAGCATCCTACTTGCTTTCCCTAGATCTTTCATTTCTAGCACTGACAGTGCTGAAGAAATTATAACCAAAAAGTATGATGCAGCAAGAGAAGTGACTTGAATATTGTTCAGCTGGTGTTACAATACTGCTAATGTCATAGATTTCCTTTAAGAGCCGTAGTGGCGCAGTGGTTAGAATGCAGAACTGCAGGCTAATTCTGCTGACTGACAACAGTTTGGCAGTTCGATTCTCACCAATTTAAGATGGGCTCAGCCTTCCATCCTTCTGAGGTGGGTAAAATGAGGACCCAGATTGTTGGGGGCAATACGTTGACTCCATAAATCACTTAGAGAGGGCTGTGAAGCACTATGAAGCAGTATATAAGTCTAAGTGCTATTGCTATTAACTTAAGGGAGGCCTTCCTAGAATTAAGTGATATAGTCAACTCAAAGCATCTTAAGTCAGTTAAAGATACTAGTTAAAATACAGATGGTCCTAGATTTACGACCATTCATTTAGTGATTGTTAGAAATGATGATGGTGCTGGAAAAAGTGAGTCAACTGTTTTTCATGCTTACAAGTCACAGCATCCCAGTGGTCATGAGAGCAAAATTTGGATACTTGGCAATTGGCATGTATGCACAATGGTTGCAGCAAGCCAGGGTCATTTGATGGCCATAGGCTACCCTCCCAGCCGGCTTCTAACAAGCAATCTCAATGAGGAAAGGCAGCTATGCTTAACAAAATGATCCACTTAACAGCTGCTGTTAAAAAAAATTCATGAAATCAGGCTTGACTCAATTAACATGGAAGTTCTGGTTCCAACTGTGTTTGTAAGTTGAGGACTACCTACATGTATATTGAGCAAAGCAACACCTGAAGCTATGTCAAAATTAGATATTTCAGCTTTTTCTCTGGGCTTCAAAAACCTAAATAAAAGATGCAGGATTGGATTGCAGTATTAATAGACTCTCACTTTGTCACACAGGTCAGAACCTTCCATCTTCAACTTGGATTGCAACGAGGCTATTTCATTTGTTAAGGCTTTGTGTTCAACTTCCAAAGATTTTTTGCCGCTATTCAGAGTAGAAATATCGCGGGACTGCTTGTACTTATTCACAGCTTCATCAAAAAGGCGGTAGAGACATAGTCTCTTATTCACTCCAGTTAGAACTTGCTCTGTAATGCAAGCAACTTTCATCCTGGCTTCTGCTGCTGGATCCTGCAAGACCACAAGGAATTACATGGGGAAAACCTCTAGATGAAGCATTCGTACATTGCATGTTTTATGCATTTATTTAAAACGTGTGTATCTCTGAATCAACAATAAAACAATATATACAAAACAAAGACAAATAAGAGGTGGGGAGAATAGAAAGATCTGGTGTTGCAACTCCATGTCACTAATACTATCTAATACAGTGATAGTGAACCTATAGCATGGGTGCCACAGGTGGCATGTGGAGCCATATTTGCCGGCACGGAAGCCGTTGCTGTAGCTCTGCTCCAGCACGTAGGTGCATGCCTGTCAGCTGATTTTTGGCTTGCATGGAGGCTCTGGGAGAGCATTTTTGGCTTCCAGAGGGCCTCCAGGAGGATGGGGGAGGGCATTTTTGCCCTTCCCAGGCTCCAGGGAAGCCTCTGGAGCCTTCGGAGGGTGAAAAACAGGCCTACTGGGCCCATCAGAAGTTGGGAAATGGGCTGTTCCTGGCATGCAGAGGGCTTCTGGGGGATGGGGAAGGCAATTATCGCCCTCCCCAGGCATTGAATTATGGGTGTGGGCACTCACACAGGTGCGATAATGTGTGCATACGTTTTTGGCACCCGAGGGAAAAAAGGTTCGCCATCACTCATCTAATACATTATCCTCCCATTATAATTTCAGCACTGGGGGGCGGGGGGAGCCAGGTTTGGCATGTTCTCTGGAAGATTAAAAGAAGGAATGGGGATAACAACTGTTGAATCTCCAAGGAGAAGCTGTTTGATATGTCAATGTTTTGTTAAAATTGAGTCAAAGTTAACAAAACTAGAATTGAAAACATTTTTAATCACCACTTCTTAGTTTAAATTAAACTGCCCAGTTTTGTATCTGAGAAGACTTTGGAAAAATGAAACATCAACAGTATTTACAGCAGTATAGATGTTTAATGATTAATTTCATTTGTTTAGACAAATAATTGTCTATATTAAGAAGCAACTGAATATTACTTTTACATGGAATAGCCTTTGTGTTGTTACGTTTGCATATAAAAAAAGCAAGTCAGATACAAAAAAATTAATTCCCAAAATCTAATATCCAATTAAAAGGGTATCCTATGAAATTCTAGTGACTCCATCTTCTCTCAAAACTATAACGATACCTTAGTGATGGAGAAGTCCAACCTCACGTACAGAATCACCGTAAAGAATAGGATGTAGAATGCTCCAACTACCAGCAGAGGTTCTTGCAACATTAGGATTTTATTAAAAGTATAGTGTACCTGGAAAAAGACAAGTAGTAAGGCAGAAGGAAGTTTTATTACATGTTTCCCTAGCTGATTTACTATTTGAGTGTTTTTTAATTAACCATCCACTAATGATGATGATGATGATGATGATGATGATGATAATAATAATAATAATAATAATAATAATAATAATAATAATAATAATAATATATTAGATTTGTATGCCGCCTCTCTCCGGGAACTGTTTTTCTGTTGTTGCCTTGACACATTTAATACTAAATTCATAGCAATTTGGGATGAAAGAATGAGAAACTTTTTAAATGTTTTACATGAACTAAGTAAATATTTTTTACCACAATGTCTTGGATGTGTTGTTCAACTAGGTTACTCTTATGTGCTACAATGACTGGACGGCCAAAGGTATCAAGATACGTATAGTGAAGTTCATCAGGATTCCGGCTGATATCATATGGACTGTCCACATGAATATTTCTGTAGACAACAGGATGCAAAAATGTCAGAGATACTGTTGGGGGGGGGGAATCTGAAGATATGTAACAGTTAGGGCTAGATGATTAACTAATATCGATAGCTTGCGTGTACAGTGCATTTAGAAAGTATTCAAGGCCCCTTCACTTTTGTCAATCAAGCCTGATTTTATAGTTGTTGAAATTCATTTTCCCCCTCATTAATCTACACTCAGTACCTCATAAGGAAAACGTGAAAACAGAATTTAAGAAATGTCTGTAAATCTATTGGCATAACTATTCAGATCCTTTGCAACGCTTGAAATTTAGACCCGGTGTACCTGCTCTCCCAATTTCCTTTGATCGTTGCTAACGTAAACTGTGGTAAATTTAATTGATTGGACATGGTTTATAAAGCACACAGAAGGCCTCACATCTGACAATGCATACTGTAGCAGAACAAAAGCCATAAGGTTAAAAGAACGGCCTGCAGAGCTCAGAGACAGGATTATTGCAAGGCCCAGATCTGGGGAAGACTACAGTAAAAATTTCTGATGCACTGAAATTTGCACCGGTGACCTCCATAATTCTCAGCTGGAAGAACTTTCACACAATCATGACTCTTCCAAGAGCTGGTCGCCCAGTCAAACTGAGCCATCTCTTAGTAAGAGAGGTGACCAAATATGATGATCTTTCTGACTGACTTCCCGAGATCATGTATGGAGATGGGACAGAGTTGCAGACGGACAACCATCCCTGCAGCCCTCCACCAATCTGAATTTTATGGCAGAGTGACCAGACAAAAGCCTCTCCTCTGTTCAAAACACGTGAACGTCTGTTTGTGGTTTGTTTAAAAAAAGCACCTGAAGGACTCTCAAACTGTGAGGAACAAGATTCTCTGCTCTGATAAACCGAAGACTGAATTGTTTCAATTCAATTCTAAACGTTATGTCTAGAGGAAACCAAGCACTGCTCATCACCTGCCCAATATCTTCCCAACAGTGAAGCATGGTAGTGGCGGCATCATGCTGTGGAGGTGTTTTTCAACAGCAGGAACTGGGAGACTGGTTAGGGTTGAGGGGAAGCTGAATGGAGCAAAGTACAGGGATATCCTCAATGAAAACCTGTTCCACAGCACTCAGGACCTGAGACTGGGCTGAAATTTCACTTTCCAACATGACAACGATCCCAAACACATAGCCTAGACCAGTGTTTCCCAACCTTGGCAACTTGAAGAGATCTGGACTTCAACTCCTAGAATTCCCCAGCCAGCATTTGCTGGCTGGGGAATTCTGGGAGTTGAAGTCCAGATCTCTTCAAGTTGCCACGGTTGGGAAACACTGGCCTAGACAATAATAGTGAACCTTTTTTGGTTCATGTGCATACCCACATCCATAATTCCATGCGCGGGGGGGCTGTGCATTGCGTGCATGACAAGCCACCATCACCACCATCCCACTCCTGGTACGCCATGGCACATCCGTTTTTTGCTCTCTCCTGGAAAGGAGCCTGGGGAGGGCAAAAATGGCCTTCCCCACTCCATCTCTGGAGGCCAGAAATGGCCCATTTGCCAACTTCTTCAAATTGGAAAATGGGCCATTACTGGCCTCCAGAGGGCCTCTGGGGGTAGGGAAGGCCGTTTTCACCCTCCCCAGGCTCCTAGAAAGGCTCTGAAACCTGGGGAGCAAAAACAAAAAACAGAACTTCCGGTTCAACCTTAACTTGGAAAATGGAACTTTTCCAACCTCTGGAGGACCTCTGGGGAGTTGGTGGGTAAGGCCGTTTTCACCCTCTCCAAGCTCCTAGAAAGGCTCTGGAGCTCAGGGAAACAAAAACCAGGCCTTCACCAACCCCTCCGGAGGCAAAAAACAGACTGTTTCCTGACTCCTAGTGGGCCCAGAAGGCCTGAAAATCAGCTCAAGGGCCCACCGATATGGCTCTGCATGCCACTTGTGGCACATGTGCCAGAGGTTCGACATCATGGGCCTAGATGACACACCAGTGGCTTAGGGACAATTCTGTGTGGCCCAGCCATAATTTGAACCCTATTGAATATCTCTGGAGGGACCCGAAAATGGCTGTCCACGTACAGTTGCCATCCAACCTGACTGAGCTTGAGAGGACTTGCAAGAAAGAATGGCAGAAAATTCAGGTGAGCAAAACCCTAACCCAGTGGTTCTCAACCTTTTTTTGGCCATGCCCCACCCAAGCATCTCTAAAATCCTGATGACCCCCCCCCCCCCAATGACATATAATACTTACTATTCAAAAAGTGAACTCTACACATGCAGAGGAAGCCTAAAAGGCAATTAGTTTGGTTTAAACCAGGCTCCAATTGCCCCAATTAAAAATCAAAATGCCCCTTGTGGGACGTAGGCCCCATGTTGGGAACCAGGGTCCTAACCCTAGCCCAAAAAGATTTGAGGCTGTAATTGCTTCCAAAGATGCTTTAACACAGTACTAAGTGAAAGGTCTGAATACTTTCTGAATGCACTGTAAGTACTGAAATTAGATTGAATTTTTTTTAAAATGTGTCACATGCACGCCCAGAGAACTATATTTTATGAGTGACAATCTTACAGCACAGTTTCATGGATCGACAGATCATGAACCACGTTGTACTTACTTGGCACCTTCTGGAAGAATAATCTTTACCGTTAATGAGTCTGTAACTTGTTCATCGAAAACATGGTCAATAAATCTCATCTTCAGGGCATACTGATCACCTTGAAAAGATTAACAAGCACTGTAAATTTTTTCCTGTTCTTATAATGGCAAGATCTAGTTGTATAAAACATCAATGTAACATTTTTACATTAAGACACTAAGCACCACTAGAACCGATTACATGTAGATAGATTCAATGACAAATTGTAAGAGAGTCACACAATAAAATATGCCAATTCTACATTCAGCATAAGCTACTGAACACACATAAACACTTCCCTGTCTTAAAACATAAGAATTCTGGGTAAATTGGGCAAGAGGAAAAATGGATTTTCTGGTTCCTTCTATTAAAGAGGTCCGTGTACTAGGACAGGGGTCTGCAACTCACAGCTCTGGAGCCACATCTAGCTCTTTCATCCCTCTCTTGCAGATCTCCCTGTCACTCAAAATATGCATCACAACCGCCAAGGTGTGACACCAGCCAGCAGCGATTTATTGAGCTTTTCAACCCATCTTTTTTTTTCAGCGTTCAAAATATTTTTGTTGCATGCAAAAGTATACAGAAATAAAAACTTGTTTTCTCTGTAGCCATTCATTGATTTCTCAAATGCAGAACAACTATAATTTTCTTATATGTAGCATAAAGGTACAAAATGATATATATATAGTATTATCTTCCTTTTAGATGTCAAAAGGATTTTGTGGCTCTCGGCGTTTTCTTTTCTGTGGGAAATGGGTTCAAACGGCTCTTTCAGTGTTGAAGGTTGCTGACCCTTGTACTAGGATCAAGAAAGACCTTCTCTATAGTGTCTCCCTTTCTGTGGAACATTATTCCCCTGTAAATAAGACTGCCCCCTTGACTTAATTCCTTCTTAAAAAGCCGCAAAGACATGATCTTGCCAGTGGGATTGGGTGCCCCAGAGTGTAGTCCATCAAGTGTTTTCATTACTGTAATTAAGGAGGAAAGGATTTATTTGGGGGGGGGTGTTGTATTTGGCATTTTACTTCTGTAGGCCTGAATGAATTAGGTGGCCATGCAAATTTTCTTAATAATAAATAAAAAGTTGGAGAAATAAAAACTTCAGTAGATGGAACATTAAACTTTGAAAGGACTGAAAGCAATGTTTTCAGTTACTTTTCAGATATTGTTTCCATGATTAAAATAAACTCAAGATAAACTTTCTAAATACCGGTATATATGCAAAATAAAAACCAGGCAAAGAACCCTGGTTCTTGAAAATTTCAAATGCACCCCTATCTGATCATAAATACAGAAATAGAATAGTTATATACTTCAGAGTGTTTCATTATATATAAACAATTTTCCAGTGCCTAATAATCTGATATGGTTGCCTACCAAGATTAAAGAGATATTCATAGCTGGGCAAGTTGTAGCCAATTATATAGTGAGTCTTCCAACCACCAAACAAAGGGAAACGAGGGCGAATCTCCATTTCCACCGAGTCATCCAAGATAAGAAGATGACTGGTAGATATATTGCCAATTTCATCTCTGTAATACACATCTTGAGCAGCAGCAGGAAGGATAGTCTGCAAGAAAGTTTTAGTAAGACCCATAAGGACAGAGACTATAACATAAATTTAATCTAATTGATTATATTTATATAGCTGTCCATCAAATAGATTAACTAAAGCAGATTAACTAAAACAACTAAAATGCAGCATGTATTTTTCTTCTAAAACGCATAACACCAGCCATTCAAATTAAGTTAAAGTAAAATACGGTCAATTAAAAAAAACCCTTAAAAACCCGAAGAGAAACAAAATCTTTCTCAAGATTTTGAGTCTATTCAGGGAGATTCTTCCATGACTGGGGCACCGACAAGGAGGAGGCTGTAATAGGTTAACAGCAAGAAAGACTGGCCTTATACTGTATGTTTTCCCATTTGAGGAATTGGCTTTGTCCACTATATCATACAGTCCCTGAACACTTTTCATTGAGGGAATACAATTCTCCAGGAAGATGAGAAAGGAAGAAATTTTTCCCATTCTTTATTTATATGATAAATCATAAACTGTACCCATACAGCATGATCAAAATGTCAATTCAATGGAATCTTATCGCTTAATGTTTTAAAACTTGCAGTTTTCTTTAAAAAAAAAAAAAAAAAAAAATTCCATGCATCACATATCCACCAGGGACACTTACATAATACTGTACAGATAAAATGTAGCCAAGCCATTGCGATCTGGATATAGTCACAGCTGGTATTATTGGTCAGAAACAATAAAAATAATTTATCCACTTCCAGAAATGTTCATTTGCTCTGGAATCGGCTCCTAGCCTCTGTACCCTTGTGCTAACAAAAGTGCTTCCCGTCTCTGATATAATCTTTATTTTTTTAAAAACTCCCCCTAAGCACTTAGAATATAAAGCACTAGATGAGATTTACCTACAAGTGGGTGAAATTCTCCCGGTCAATTGTCAAAGAGTTGGTCGCGAAGACAGTCCGAGGCTCCGCCCACCTGCCACCATTTGGGTTCTTTTACCCTCTGCGCATACACAGAACGCTGTGTGCATGTGCAGAGGGAAAAGAACCCAAATGGTGGCATGCAAGTGGGCGGGCGGCCCACCCAAACCGGAAGCATTTTACCCTTGCCTACAAATAAACACATTAACAAGCTTAGAAAAATATGTTCCCAAGCAAATGAATCCGAGAATGAGATTCAGATAGATGACACAAGTAAGTAGCAGGGAAAAAAATAATGGTAATACTAGTAGTTAATAAGTAGCATATTTCATTAACTACTAGTTAAAAAGTGATATGATACTTTTAAAAACTGTTTTAGCATATTGCATCATGGAAGAGAGAGAAATCAGGACTTTAAAAGGAACTGAAAACAAGAAAACATTCTTCATGTTCTCAAAGCAGAGAAGTACTACTTGTTCCAAATGTTCTCCTCTCCCCTCCTTCAGTAGTTGGCTCATTCATGGCTACTATATTGTGACTTGTTTTGACAATATGATGCTACTGCTTAAAACAAAGCAAGGCAACAAGAAATAAAAGGAATAATGAAAAACCTTAAAAGACTTCACAGAAGATATCCCACTATCTGGCTGTCTTTGATAGTCGTATCTGGAGAAAGGCCCTTTGAGCACAGCTCCCGTATGCCTCAAGTCAACGGTTTCTTCAACTGCAATATTACCCCAGTGAGACACTTCAATGACACGCGTCATGCTGGTGATAGTCAGGAATGGACTGTTGTTTTCATAATGTATCTTAAGGCTATCCTGAGGGGGGAAAAGAAAAATATAAGAGAGAAATTGAATATTTCTTTATAGCAGGAGCCGTTTCACTTACATGTGACCAGTTAGCAAAGTCAAAGGAACCCTAAAGCGCACTAACAATTTATTTATTTATTTATTTGTTTATTTGTTTATTAGATTTGTATGCCGCCCCTCTCCGTAGACTAAAAACAATTTAAAAAACGGCATATAACAAATCTAATATTTAAAATAACTAAAAAAGCCTTATTAAAAACCAAACAAGCACACACACAAACATACAATGTATACATTGTATAGGCCTAGGGGGAAAGGATATCTCAATTCCCCCATGCCTGACGACAGAGGTGGGTTTTAAGGAGCTTACGGAAGGCAAGGAGGGTAGGGGCAATTCCGATCTCTGGGGGGAGCTGGTTCCAGAGGGCCGGGGCCGCCACAGATAAGGCTTTTCCCCTGGGAACCCCCTGGGCCAATCGACATTGTATTGTCGATGGGACCCAGAGAAGGCCAACTCTGTGGGACCTAACCGGTCGCTGGGATTCGTGCGGCAGGAGGCGGTCCCGGAGATATTCTGGTCCGATGCCATGAAGGGCTTTATAGGTCATAACCAACACTTTGAATTGTGACCGGAAACTGATCGGCAACCAATGCAGACTGCGGAGTGTTGGTGTAACATGGGCTTATTTGGGGAAGCCCATGATTGCTCTCGCAGCTGCATTCTGCACGATCTGAAGTTTCCGAACACTTTTCAAAGGTAGCCCCATGTAGAGAGCGTTACAGTAGTGGAGCCTCGAGGTGATGAGGGCATGAGTGACTGTGAGCAGTGACTCCCGGTCCAAACAGGGCCGCAACTGGTACACCAGGCGAACCTGGGCAAACGCCCCCCTCGCCACAGCTGAAAGATGTTTCTCTAATGTGAGCTGTGGATCGAGGAGGACGCCCAAGTTGCGGACCCTCTCTGAGGGGGTCAATGATTCCCCTCTCAGGGTGATGGATGGACAGATGGAATTGTCCCTGGGAGGCAAAACCCACAGCTACTCCGTCTTATCAGGGTTGAGTTTGAGTCTGTTGACCAAACAGACTAGTGACAGCAATTCCAATAGTCTCAGTTGCTTTTGTAACCCAAAGACATGTAGGTTATTAAGCAAGAAGAGGTGGAAATAAGGAGCACCAATGTACAACAGGAGGCGGGAAGACTTGGGAAGCTCGAGGAAGGCAGAGATGTGCAGTGAGCAGGAGGGACTTACCGGAATGACTTGCAACCTTCCCTGCCCACTGACTTGTAGGGAGCTGGCACGGAAGGTTGCAAATGGTCATCACGTGACTGCAGCTGTGACACTGTAATCATAAGCCAGGGAAGTGAGCACAATCACATGACCAGTGGAATGATGGGAACTTCAGGGATGCCTGTACTTCCTTTCCCCCACCCTCCCAGCACCATCATAATTTTGAATTGTTGCCAAACAAATGGATGTAAGCAGAGGACCGTTTTTATGACAGATCGTAAAAGCTTCCAGTTTTTACAAATGCACTACTGAAAGAGCATTCTATCCTGCACCATCTAGCAAGTCCCTGGCAAATATTTCCTTTTATCTACTGTTGTGGTTAGCTCTGGCCCAGCTCCTGCCCCAAGGACTGTGGATGTGGGGGAGACATCCACATGCTGCAGGCCTGGTTTGAAGATGAAGGCTCCTCTGACCAAGAAGACATGAGTGACAGGGAGGAGAGTGTGGCAGGCAGCTCAGAAGGAGATCAATTATCTAGCTCCTCCTTGGATTCAGAACAAGAGTTAATGATACAGCCACGCATGCGGAGAGCGATGCATCGGCAACAACAACTGAGAGATTATTATCAAAGAAAATGAGGCCACCTGTGGATGGGTGGGGCTGTGGTAATTAGTGAGGCTGCTATAAATAGCAGCCTGTGGGTTTGGCCATTGTGGAGGATTATCTGATCGTTATGTTTCGTGACTGCTTTCCTGACTTTGACTTTTTGTGTGCTGATTTTTCCCTGCTTTGAACCTAAACCAGAGCAAAGTGTGTTTCACTTTGTGAAAGAAGGACTTTGAATTGCCTCACAGCTGCAAGCTAAGTATCACAGGACTGATAAGGGACTTGTATAAATTACCAGTTTGTTTGGAGACCAGTGCTCTTTGCTATACCAAAAGAGGGCTTAGTTTAAGTGAATTTTCATTATAAAGAACATTGTTTTGAATTTTCAAACGTGTGTGTGTCTGAAATTTGTACCTGTGAATTTTTGGGAGGATTCTACCAGAGAGCCCGACAGAACATCTACCCACGAAGAATTCTTCAATACTATAGCAAGCAACTATGTCATTAAATACAAGACTGCTTTTAAAAAAAATAATATTTGTATTCAATTCATTCTTTGTCACAAGTAAAAGTTTACCTCACTGTATGGGGCTACGTCCTTGAAGGGTCCATATTCAATCATGTCCTCTGAGCGGCTGGGATTGCCTAACTTGGTGTAGTTTTCAATGTTTCTTGAGGCCAGTTTCACACGAGTTGTCTGGGTCTTGGTTACATACGGGGAGTAGAAATAATGATTACCTTCAAAAACCACAAACTGCTTCTCTGCCTGAGAGATGTGTGTGGGGTAGGGTTGCAGGACATGTGTGAAAACTGTTTCAATAGATAAACGGATTCTTCCACTTGGAGGCAAAGGAGACGGCAATTTCACAGTGAAGAATTTGCCACTAAAAAGAAGGGGAAAAGTAGAAAATCAGTCAGACCATTTCTACATTCCTTGCTTCTAAACAAACTCATTTCTAACAGGAATTTGATCAATCAGCAGACAGGGCAATTTCTGCTGTTAAATTTCAATTATTAGTTCTTATGATTTTAAAGCAATACATATATTTAAAAAACAATGCAACGTATTAATTGCTAATACAATAATGTGAAATAAAGAACATATTAACCAGAGATGCCTTACAACTTTAGGAAACCTTTTTTTTAGCACATTGTCTTTTTTCCCAAAAAATAGTGCAAGCAGTCAAAAGAGAATGAATTATAAAAACTGAATTTGAGGTATCAGCCTATTTATACAATCTAATTAAACATCTGATGTTTTTTGAGGTTACACAGAAGTTTACATTTTAAAAAGTACTCTTAAAAATGAAGTAGAAATATCAGCCTTTATTTCCCCATGACAAAACTTACCTTTTACCTTTTACTTTTGTTTCCTTCACCTCCAGGGTATTTTCCTCTTCTTCTTCAGCTTTTACCTATCCAAAAAAATTATATAAAATGTTAATCGGTGTCACCATTGACAGTTCCCAAGCAAGGCAATAGAATTCATCTATACTGTTTGCCAAGAAAGATCAGAAAGATACCAAAAACACATTTTAATTTGAGGCACATGCTAATAATTAAAGCGTCAACTAATGATTTAATTAGGGCATGATAGGAACCTGAAATAAAAATTATTAATAAAAAAATAGTCATAACTCTTAAACATATAACATATCAGGAAAGACTTTATGAACTCAATCTGTATAGTCTGGAGGATAGAAGGGAAAGGGGGGACATGATCAAACATTTAAATATGTTAAACGGTTGTATAAGGTTCAAGAGGGAAGTGTTTTTAATAGGAAAGTGAACCCAAGAACAAGGGGGCACAATCTGAGGTTAATTGGGGAAAGATCAGAAGCAACGTGAGAAAATATTATTTTACTGAAACCGTAGATGCTTGGAACAAACTTCCAGCAGATGTAGTTGGCAAATCCCCAGTACTGTAACTGAATTTAAACATGCCTGGGATAAACATATATCCATCCTAAGATAAAATACAGGAAATAGTATAAGGGCAGACTAGATGGACCACAAGGTCTTTTTCTGCCGTCAATCTTCTATGTTTCTATGTTAAAATCTAAAACATCACCCATCAGAAATTGACAATTATGTGTCAAATGTCTTGTATTGTTTTAGAACACAGAAACATTATGGTCCTACAGAATTGGGCGGCATAGAAGTCGAATAAATTAAATTAATAAATAAAAAATATAGAAAACCAGTAAGAAATAAATAACTATTTTCCCTCAAAAATCCAACTAGGAATATAATAAAAAATATCTACAGAATAAGAAAATGATGTTTCCTTTCCAATTAGAATTTTGCAGAAGGTAGCAACAATGCTAGTGCTTACGAAAAATATTCTTTCATCCTTCAACTTCACTGAGATTTTTGCTAAGTAAATATTGGTTGGTTGCATCTATGCATTCACTGTCAATTAGGAAAACAGCATTCAGATACCCAATTTTAAAACAGTAATAGTAGAGACCTGTGGCACAGGTTTTCATTTAAAATCTATCTTATTGGAATTCTTGTGAAAGAGCTCCCGAATAGCTGAGAACAGGCTGACCTGACTTTGAAGTGCAAAAATACATTTTCTTTTTACTAATAAAAATAATAATCAAAGCCTCTTAAAATGTACTTTAAAAGTGGATTTTGCAAACTTCGTTTTTACCCTCAAGGCAAAGAGTTTACTGTAAAGGAAAAACTCCATTACCAAAAAAGGAAAAAATAATTTAATATTCCCTTCCTGGTGTGTTGAATCGCAATATTCAAATTTCCTCATCACATGACATACACAAGGAAAGTTACAAAAGTGATTCTCCTCCGAAAAAAAGTCATTTCGATATTCTATCCAAAAGTAGAGCCATGTTATCAGAAATGTCGATTAGAAAATACTGTTTATCCAAGGATTATGCAAAGAAAGAAGGGCTACTTTTCTGAGTTTGTTCAATTTATTTAATAACACAGGGCAATTCAAGAAATGATCCAGCAGATATGAATTACCAGAATATCTATTCTACACAATTCCTATACAGTAATTATAAATTCACATTGAACTCAAGGAACAGAAGTGTAAATCACAAACCTATCTTTTTTAATGGACTGAAAATGAAGACTAGTTGCCAGGACTCAGATCTCAGCTCAGTCTCAGCCTGGCATTGATAAATGCCATTATTCAAACAATTACAGCCTTTTCCTCTAGCTGAACTAGCTTAATCTTTATGACTCCAAACTTAATTTTTAAAATCACACTAATTTGCACAATAAAATCATTTAAACTTCCTAATAGTAGAACCGATGCAATAGTATTGGTAGTTTTTTCAAGGTGAAGCTTCTGTTAAAACGTTTAATTAATATATAATACAACAGCAACAAAGTGTTTAACAACGTCTATCAAGAATCTGAAGAGAATCCAAACCAACTTTTCCTTCATCAGTTAGCCATGATGCATAGAGAAAAATGAATGCTACCAAACTATTGCTATAAGCGGAAGAGACATGGACAGGCTTCGAAAGCCACGCCTCCCTCTGATTTAAACTACTTGCTCATGGCTCTTGGAAGTAGTGTATGCTTACGTGTCAGTACCCACCAGGCTTTTTACTACAGCAGTACTCTGGAAGAGAATCAACACGTAGAGGAGTAACAGGAAGCAAAGAAAATGGGTGAATTTGGCCACAGAATGGCATTATTATTTGAACTGGCATGCTGTCAAAAGCCCAAAGGACATCTCAAGAGCAATTTTGGATGGAAATATAATTATATTTCAATGAAATTATATGTCCATTATTTTGCATACTTTTTACAATCATCACACGAACGACCTAGAAATGTTCTGGAGTTTCACTACACCCAAAACATGGGTGGGTTTTGTCTTTATTTCTGCCATGCTGTTTTTCCCTGCTCTCTCCAACTGGGTGCTTTTCAGACACAATGCGTTAAAACTTTCAGAGTCTACAAACCAACATAAACTGGGTAAAAGATAAAAAGTGCTATGCAATACTGCATTCAGCTTTGATCACCACAATGCAAAAAGGATGTTGAGACTCTAGAAAGAGTGCAGAGAAGAGCGACAAAGATGATTAGGGGACCAGAGGCTAAAACATATGAAGAATGGTTGCAGAAACTGGGTATGCCTAGTTTAATAAAAAGAAGGGCCAGGAGAGAGATGATAGCAGTGCTCCAATATGTCAGGGCTGCCACAAAGAAAGAGTCTAGTTATTCTCCAAGGCACCTGAGTGTAGAACAAGAAGCAATGGTTGGAAGCTGAACAAGGAGAAAAGCAACTTAGAACTAAGGTGAAATTTCTGACAGTTAGAACAATTGATCAGTGGAACAGCTTGCCTCCAGAAGTTGTGAATGCTCCAACACTGGAAGTTTTTAAGATGTTGGATAAGCACCTGTCTGAAGTAGTGTAAGGTCCCCTGCCCAACAGGGGATTGGTTTAGAACAGTGTATCCCAACCTTGGCAACTTGAAGATACCTGGACTTCAACTCCCAGAATTCCCCAACCAGCATTCGCTGGCTGGGGAATTCTGGGAGTTGAAGTCCAGATATCTTCAAGTTGCCAAGGTTGGGAAACACTGGACTAGAAGACCTCCAAGGTCCCTTCCAACTCTGTTATTATTATAATTTCAACTCGGGCTGAGATGAGTGTCTAACTTATAACACGATCGCCGCTCGTTAACTCCCTGTAATTCCACTTATCCAAGCCAAAGCATTCGCCCCATCGCCATAACAACCGCCGACTTAACTGCTCCTTTCTACCAAAAAAATTGGTGGAGAGGCAACGTAACAGCCGAGTTTAATGCTGGAGAAGTCAGCGAAGAACAGAAGAAGAGAACGAGGAAGAGGAGCTTCAAAGGCACAGATCCGCCTTAAAAAAACCCGGACAACGTGGACACGAAAAGCCCGATCACACTCACACACACACACACACAGAGTAACAAGACTTTGGCAAGGAGGGAGGGAGGCATCCGGGGTCAAGGAGCGGCAGAAGAAGCAGGCCGAGAGCTTGACGGCCCGACGGTTGGCTCACCTGCGCCCCCAGGTAGGCCAGGTGGTTCTCCAAGCCGGGGTCCAAAGCCAGGAGGAAAGACGTGGCAGACGCCGAGCTCCCGGCGGAGTTGGCCAGGCTGATCTCGGCCGTCACTTTGGCCAGGTGCGTGCCGAGGTCCACGGTCCGCTTTACGTCTTCATTGATCAGCTCGGGAGCTGCCAGGGCCGCCCTTCCCAGGCAGAGAAGGAGCAAGAAGCGGGCGAGGTGGATCCCCATGGTCGGGCCACGCTGCGAAGAACGAAGCCGCCGAGCAAACCGGATGGACTCACTCTTTCGCGTCGCTTGTTCATTCATCCAAAGGGCACAAGATGGCGCCCCCCACGCCGAGCCACAGACAAGATGGCGACGCCCAGAGACGCGCCGCTCTCGGAAAAACGGCACGGCCCTACTACAAACGCGACGCCCTGGCCCGCGCGTCGAATTCGCGTCACGTACTTGAGGTACTGGCGCGCGGGGGAAAGGAGGGGAGTTGTAGACTGATGGCAAATGAAAGATCGACCTGTCAGAGACGTTTGCACGTGATGCGAATCCGCGCCTTCCGTTGATGATTTTGATTGCTTGTAAACTCGTCCGGTTGTGAATGTGTGTGTCAGTGCGCTGCAACTATTGTCGAGTTCTTGTTTTGGGGAAGAGGGAATGTAGGAGACAGTATGTTAGCTTATAAGCTGTTCTCTACAATGAAGTTTTTATATACGGTAGTACTGTAGTGTAATAAGCATGATTATGACTGTATGATTGTAACTTGTATTCATAAGATTTTTATTAATATTGTTTCCTCATTGCTTATTTGACCCATGACAATCATTAAGTGTTGTATCACATGATTCTTGACAAATCTGTATTTTCTTTTATGTACACTGAGAGCATATGCACCAAAGACAAATTCCTTGTGTGGCCAATAAAGAATTCTATTCTGTTCTATTCTATGCTTGATGTACAACCAAGCTCTGATTACGTTTGTGGCATATTGTGCAAAATGGGCCGTTATAGTTATAGTCAGCAAGGGACGTTGCATGTAGTATGTAGTTCATAAAATCATCTACCACATTGTCCTAACGGTCAATGAATATTTCAGCTTCAACCACAACACACACACAAAATAGATTCAAACTCAATGTAAACTTCTCAAAACTTGACTGCAGAAAATACAACTTCAGCAACAGAGTGATCAATGCATGGAATGCACTACCTGACTGGTTTCTTCCCCAAACCCCAAAAACTTTAATCTTAGACTGTATACAGTCGACCTCTCCCCATTCCTAAGAAGTCTGTAAGGGGCATGCATAAGCGCACCATCCTGCCTACCATCCCTGTCCTACCGTCCTATTGTCCAAATTTACCTATACCTACTTGCTTTTGTTTATATGTTTATACCATACCAATTGTACCCGTTTTGACAAGTAAATAATAAATGTAGCACAGATACATATGATTTAGTCATAGTAGGAGTGAAATGCATTTAGTGAAAGTCTCAGTTGATTAAAGCCACGTTACATAGAAACATAGAAGACTGACGGCAGAAAAAGACCTCATGGTCCATCTAGTCTGCCCTTTTACTATTTCCTGTATTTTATCTTACAATGGATATATGTTTATCCCAGGCATGTTTAAATTCGGTTACTGTGGATTTACCAACCACGTCTGCTGGAAGTTTGTTCCAAGGATCTACTACTCTTTCAGTAAAATAATACTTTCTCATGTTGCCTTTGATCTTTCCCCCAACTAACTTCAGATTGTGTCCCCTTGTTCTTGTGTTCACTTTCCTGTTAAAAGCACTTCCCTCCTGAACCCTATTTAACCCTTTAACATATTTAAATGTTTCGATCATGTCCCCCCTTTTCCTTCTGTCTTCCAGACTATACAGATTGAGTTCATGAAGTCTTTCCTGATACGTTTTATACTTCAGACCTTCCACCATTCTTGTAGCCCGTCTTTGGACCCGTTCAATTTTGTCAATATCTTTTTGTAGGTGAGGTCTCCAGAACTGAACACAGTACTCCAAATGTGGTCTCACCAGCGCTCTATATAAGGGGATCACAATCTCCCTCTTCCTGCTTGTTATACCTCTAGCTATGCAGCCAAGCATCCTACTTGCCTTTCCTACTGCCCGACCACACTGCTCACCCATTTTGAGACTGTCAGAAATCACTACCCCTAAATCCTTCTCTTCTGAAGTTTTTGCTAACACAGAACTGCCGATGCAATACTCAGATTTAGGATTCCTTTTCCCCAAGTGCATTATTCTACATTTGGAAACATTAAACTGCAGTTTCCATTGCTTTGACCATTTATCTAGTAACGCTAAATCATTTACCATATTACAGACCCCTCCAGGAATATCAACCCTATTGCACACTTTAGAGTCATCGGCAAATAGGCAAACCTTCCCTACCAAACCTTCCCCTATGTCACTCACAAACATATTAAAAAGAATAGGACCCAGAACAGACCCTTGTGGCACACCGCTTGTAACCTGTCTCTGCTCAGAATACTCGCCATTAACAATAACTCTCTGATGTCTATGCTTCAGCCAGCTTGAAATCCACTGAACTATCCAGGGATTAAGTCCAATCTTCACTAATTTATCTATCAGCTCTTTATGTGGAACCGTATCAAAGGCTTTGCTGAAGTCCAGATAGGCAATATCCACAGCACCACCTTGATCCAACACCTTTGTGACATAGTCAAAGAACTCAATGAGATTAGTCTGACACGATTTGCCTTCAGTAAAGCCATGCTGATTTGGGTCCAATAAGTTATTGTTTTTTAGATGCTGATTTATCCTCTTTTTGAGTAGAGTCTCCATCATTTTAACTACAACTGATGTCAAGCTAACTGGCCTGTAGTTTCCAGCTTCTTCTCTACTGCCCTTCTTGTGGATAGGCACAAGAGCAGCAAATGCTTGAATAACTCCTTGAAATGTATGCATCTGGAAAATTCAGTTTACTGTATGTTTATTAATTTAGAGACAGTAAGGAAATAAGCTTGATAGAATATTTTACACACTAGAATGTTTCCATTGGCAATTATATATGGAAATAACCATATGTGAAAATAAATGGTATTTATAGCAAATTAGTTTTGTGCTGGAAGTATGACTAGGATAGGTGCTGTCCCTTTGGTTGTTTAATAATGAAATTGTTGTTGTAGGGTGTGTTAGTTGGATAAATTAATATACATGTAGAGCTAGTGTTAAGGCATCAAGCTAGAAATTAGATGAGAGTGAATTCTAAGCTTCCTTTAGGCACAAAGGCAGCTGGATGATCTTGGGTTAGTCACTTTCTCTCAGCCCTAGAAAGAAAGCAATGGAAAACCACCTCTGAAAAACCTTGCTAAGAAAACTGCAGAGATTTATCCAGGCAGTCTCTGTGAATTGTACAACATTAAACGGAAGGAAAATTATGTAGACAAGCCATCCTGTTGACTAAGAACCCAAATGACATGCAGCAAATACTTAATAATCATGTTACTAACATAACAACTGCAGTGATTCACTTAACAATTTTGACAAAAAAAGATTGTATAATGGGGCAAGATTCACTTAACAATTGTCTTCCTTAGAAACTGAAATTTTGAGCCATTGTGTGCGACAGCAGCCAAAAAAGCCAATGCAATCCTATGCTGCATTAAAAGTGGAATAGAATCAAGATCATGTAAAGTTCTGGTACCATTTTACAAAAACCTAGTAAGACCATACTGTATCTAGTTCAGATCACCACAATATTTTTTTAAAAGATGTTGAGACTCTGGAAAGTGTGCAGAGATGGGCAAAAAGAATGATTAAGAAGCTAGAGGCTAAAACGAAGAATGGTTACCGGGATTGGGCACTTCTAATCTAATAAAAAGAAAGACTAGGGAAAGCATGATAGCAGTGTTTCAATATTTTAGGGGCTTCTATAAGACAAGTGGGTTAAACTATTTTCCAAAACACCAAAAGGCAAGAAACAATGGATGGAAACTAACCAAGGAGAGAAATAATCTAGAACTAAGGGGAAATTTCCTAACAGTAAAAGCAAGGGGAAGAGCCTTCTCTGTGGCAGCCCCAGCCCTCTGGAACCAACTCCCCCCAGAGATTAGAATAGCCCCCACCCTTCTTGCCTTTTGTAAGCTTCTTAAAACCCATCTCTGTCGTCAGGCATGGGGGAACTAAGATATTCTTTCCCCCTAGGCTTCTACAATTTATGTATGGTATGTTTGTATGTATGATTGGTTTTAAAATAAGGGGTTTTAGCTGTTTTAGCATTGGATTGTCGCATGTTGTTTTACCATTGTTGTTAGCCACCCCGGGTCTACGGAGAGGGGCAACATACAAATCCAATAAATAAATAAATAAATCAACCAATGGAATAGCTTGCTTTCAGAAATTGTGGGCGTTCCATTGCTGGTGGCTTTCAAAAAGAGATTTGACAACTATTTGTCTGAAATGGTATATGGTATATGGTCTCCTGCTTGAACAGAGGGTTGGATTGGAAGACCTCCAAAGTCTCTCCAACTCTATTTACATTCTATGTAGCCTTTTATCATAAAATAGCAGATTATATTGCTCTAATTATAGTGGGGTTTTGTTTCAAAATTTGCAAGCAATTAAAGTTACAGTTTAGGCTGAAATTTATTCATTTATTCATTTATTCATTCATTCATTCATTCATTCATTCATTCATTCATTCATTCATTAGATTTGTATGCCGCCCCTTTCTGTGGACTCAGGGCGGCTCACAACACAATAAAACTAAACTAAATTAAAGTTCAAACATGATAAAGATTTTTGGTTAAAAACAAACCAGTTCTTAATTTGGAATTAATTCAGCCTCTTCTGGAGGTAGGTGGAAGGGAAGGGGAGGGATGGGGAAAGGAAGGAAGGAGTAATTTGGGAATGCTTCTTGAATACCACCTGTCTCTGGATTGCAGTAGTATAGCAATGCACAATTTGGTAGTTGCAACTTAGCCATTTGCACTTGGCAATATATTTTGGTTACATCCCAGTTTAACTGCTGCAATTAGATCTTCTGTAGCTTATTCTTGAGATGAATTTAGTACAAAATGAAGAAAATCTGACTCGACTGCAAATTTGTGCAGTCATCATATGTTAAAAGATCTGCACTGCTTGTCAAATGCTTTCCATTTATGATTTCAGATGTTGGTTTCAGCCATTAATAATCTAAATATTTTAGGGATTGATTAGCTTAAAGGTCTCAGTGTTATATGAACGTTTCCAGATGCTAAGATCAGCAGAGCAGGCCATTTTAAAAATGCACTGGCTATATGAGATAAATTTATTAGATACAGTTTTGTTTCTCTGATAAACAAAAAATGTGATTAGTTTTTATATGGACCTTTGCATTCTGAGTTAATTTACAGGATTTTTTAAAAAAGCAATAACTCAAATCTCCAGGCCCCAGTAACAAAATATTCCAATGTTCCTGAAATTGTTCTGTTTTCTTCCCTTTCCTTCTCTCTGCACTGATGCACAGATTTCAGGGCTTCACCATTTTCGAAACACACTATGAGCCACTCCTACATACCCAGAAGAAAGCAGCTTGCTCCAGGAATCAACAGAACAATCTGTTACTGAATTTAATAATTTTCAACATCTCTATTAAATGCCCACTTCATTTTTAATTCTAGCCCAAGGCTGATATAAAAATATACACTATAAAAATAAAATATTTTACATAAAATATTTTATGCATATGAGATTATGTAAATTATTATTAAAAGATAAATTTAGTTCTAAATTGAGAGACGGACTTAAGCAATAAAATGGTTAGCCAGCTTAGAATTTATTATAGGAAATCTATGTAGTGTAGTAAAGATTACTGACATCAAAAATCTTGTGATATCTTATAGTTAGGCACTTTCAGACAAGGCTTTTACATTAGAATAACTAAATACAGTAATTTTTGGCTGAGAACTCTAGTAACCATTCATCTGAAAGCATGCCTTTTGTTGTGGCATTGTAAGGTGCCATAGATATTTCATTTGGTCAAGTGCAGCAGCCCACAAAACTGGTGAGACCATGAAAACTAAAACCACAATAATTAATTTAATGCAGCAGAAGAATTATTTATTGCAATTTGCTGATGTTATAAGTAATTGAGGATTTTTAAAACTCTACATGGTCTCATGACCACTCATCATCTACTGCAGGATGAAGGTATTTCTGCATATTTCCAACCAATATGGTCCTTAGTTTTATTTTGCCAATTGGGCCTGCATAATCTCTTTTATAAAAATAATTGAGAATGTTTATGTGCACTATTATTATGATTACGGTGAACTGTTATTCTTAATTTGTCAAATCTGTTCTGACTCAAAATTAGGAAAATAAATGGCCTGCACATGGATGGAGTATTACTGGAACTATAGTTATAAGCTCACTAACTTGGAAATACATTTAATGAAAATTGGATAATGTTCTTTTAATAGTGTATTGTTTCCTTCTTTGTATATACTGTACGTATACGCCACACATTGCTTCTTCCACTTTCAATAAAAGGCATTAGAAGTAACAAATTGTGAAGTATTACAACCTTTTAGAAATCATGGTTTCTGGATGTGATACAAAATATCTTAAACAAAACATGTGCCCAAGGCCATTAATTTATCAGTTCTGGAAATAATAGATAGGATTAAATTAAATTTTAGGACACTTGTTCCATTCAAGACAACTAATACGGTATATTTCCAAATATGTATCGAGTGTACACAATTCTGCTGTTATATCTAGATTAGTGCTTCTATCATAAATTATCAGAAAGCTTACTAAACCTCAAGTTGCCTTAATTTAGACATCATATCAGTAAATTTCAACATTGCAGTAGATTGTTTTTGTCCTTGTAGGGAAGGTTAGAGTGGAGTGTCACGTATCCTTGCAAACTGAGGAATTTTCATCATTGTTAGGAAAGTCATTTTCGGAATAGTGGGATTTCTTTCTGAGTTCTTTTGTTATGACATCAACCATCTACTCAACATTCATCCAGGAATTTGTCTTAAGTTATCACTTCCTTCCATAGTTCTTATTATAGGACTTTGGCTCCTTAAATCTATTCAGGGACATTCTGTCCTCCTCTAGATCCCCCTAATCATCTTTTTCTCCTTACGTTTAGAACTTTACACTTTATCTCTCTTTATTTATTTCCCAGCATATCACATTCTGTGACTTTTGTTCATTTAAAGAAGTCCTAAGCTATCTTGTTCTCTGATACGATTCAACAGTTTCCTTTGTTATGTCTTCAAACATCTCCCAATATGCTTCTATGCGATCACCTTCCTTACTCTCTAATTGTATTGGATCTAAGCAAATTTTATTATTGTATTTTTCAGAGTATAAGATGCACCCTTTTCCTTCCTAAAAGAGGGTGTAAATGTTTGTGCGTCTTATACACCTAATACAGCCATTTTTGCTGTCTTGAGGCCCTGCGCCGCGTCCCATTTTTGTGAAAAATGGGGAGAAAAGAGAAAGAAACAGAATGCCCTACAAAAGCAGACTATCAATCCTAGGTCTATAAGCTTAGAACTACGATGCCTAAAACACGATCTAAGTATTGCCCACAAAATCATATGCTGCAACATCCTGCCTGTCAATGACTACTTCAGCTTCAACCACAACAACAAAGAGCACGCAACAAATTCAAACTTAATATTAATCGCTCCAAGCTTTACTGTAAAAAATATGTCTTTAGCAATCGAGTTGTCGAAGCTTGGAACTCATTACCGGACTCAGTGGTGTCAACCCCTAACCCCCAACATTTCTCCCTTAGACTATCCACGATTGACCTCTCCAGGTTCCTAAGAGGTCAGTAAGGGGCATACATAAGTGCACTAGTGTGCCTTTCGTCCCCTGTCCAATTGTCTCTCTTTATCTCATATCTCATATATTTTTTCTTCCTTTCATATATCTTCTCCTCTACTTCTATATCTTTTCTTTATATATAATACTTCATATCTATCTTCAATATGTATTGTGTATTGGACTAAATAAATAAATAAATAAATAAATAAATGACTAAATGGATAAATAAATGACTAAATGGATAAATAATAAATGAATGAATGAATGAATGAATGAATGAATGAATGAATAAATAAATAAATAAATAAATAAATAAATAAATAAAAAGCCTGCAGAGAGCTCCTGGTTGCTGAGGGATGACAAAAATGCCTCTGTTTTTAAGGAAAATGAGTTGGGTTTTGCTCACTTTTTCTCAAAAATGGAGTGGGCAAAGGGCCTGGGAAGCCTGCAGAGAGCTCCTGAAGACTAGGAGAAGGCAAAGATGCCCTCATTTTTGTAAAAAAAAAACAAGCAAAAAGACCCCTTTTTCACAAAAATGGGGCATTTTTGCCATCCCCTAGCACCCAGGAGTTCTCTGCAGGCTTCCCAGATCATTTGCACACCCCATTTTGCAAAATAAACGGGTGGAAAATGGCTCATTTTTCACAAAAATTGGTGTGTTTTTGCCTTCTAATTACCTCACTAGCATGAGTTGAAGTCCGCTAGCCTTAAAGCTGTCAAGTTTGAAGACCCCTGGGTTAGGGGTTAGGGGTGCAAGTGTCTTCAAACTTGCTAATTTTAAGACCTGAGTGGAGGAGGAATTCTGGGAGTTAAAGTCCACGAGTCTTAAAGCTGTCAAGTTTGAAATTTGTAAAAAGTGTATATTTTTGTAAAAAAGTATTCTGCTACAATGGTACATGTATTTTATTAAATGATATATTACTACATCATTTAGTTCAGAATACTTTTTTCCTTATTTTCCACCTCTAAAATCTAGGTGCATCTTATACTCCGGTGCATCTTATACTTCGAAAAATACAATAACTTGTTGAATTTAATGCTATTACTTCATTTTCCTAATGTGTTTGCTACAATAGCTCACCTATTTTCCTCCATCTACTTTGATCCTTTAAGGAAGCTAGTGTTATACAGGTAGTCCTCATGTTACAACTACAGTTGAATACAAAATTTGTATTGCTAAGCAAGACAGTTGTTAAGTGAGTTTTGCCCCACCCTGTAATCTTTTTTGTCAGAATTGTTAAGTGAATCACCAGGGTAGTTATGTGAATCTGGTTTCCCCATTGACTTTGCTTGTCAGAAGGTCAAAAAAGGTGATCACATGACCCCAGGACATTGCAACCATCATAAATAGATGCCAGTTGCCAAATGTCCAAATTTTGATCATGTAACCATGGGAATGCTGCAACTGTCAAAGAGTATGACAAATGGTCATGTCACTATTTTCAGTGCCATTGTAACTTTAAACTTTAAAAGTTAGAATAGAAATAGGAATAAGAGAAGGGGGAAATATTAGTGTATACTTTTTTACATAATAAAATAAAAGCAACAAGAAGAGGAAAGCTTAGAAATTGAATGGGAGGTATTATGTATGATTAAATAATATATAAATAAATAAATAAATAAATAAATGTGTTTTTAATAGGAAAGTGAACACAAGAACAAGGGGGCACAATCTGAGGTTAATTGGGGGAAAGATTAGAAGTAATGTGAGAAAATATTATTTTATTGAAAGAGTAGTAGATCCTTGGAACAAACGTCCAGCAGACCTGGTTGGTAAATCCACAGTAACTGAATTTAAACATGCCTGGGATAAACATATATCCATCCTGTTCTGTCGGGCTCTCTGGTAGAATCCTCCCAAAAATTCACAGGTACAAATTTCAGACACACACATGTTTGAAAATTCAAAACAATGTTCTTTATAATAAAAATTCACTTAAACCAAGCCCTCTTTTGGTATAGCAAAGAGCACTTGTCTCCAAACAAACTGGTAATTTATACAAGTCCCTTATCAGTTCTGTGATACTTAGCTTGCAGCTGTGAGGCAATTCACAGTCCTTCTTCTTTCACAAAGTGAAACACACTTTGCTCTGGTTTAGTTTCAAAGCAGGGAAAAATCAGCACACAAAAAGTCAGTCAGTAAAGCAGTCAGGAAACACAATGATCAGATAATCCTCCACAATGGCCAAACCCACAGGCTGCTATTTATAGCAGCCTCACTAATTACCACAGCCCCACCCAACCACAGGTGGCCTCATTTTCTTTGATAATAATCTCTCAGTTGTTGTTGCCTATGCATCGCTCTCCGCATGCGTGGCTGTATCATTAACTCTTGTTCTGAATCCAAGGAGGAGCTAGATAATTGATCTCCTTCTGAGCTGTCTGCCACACTCTCCTCCTCCCTGTCACTCATGTCTTCTTGGTCAGAGGAGCCTTCATCAGCAGATTCCACGGGGGGGGGGGCGGCAAAACAGGCCTGCAGCATGTGGATGTCTCCCCCACATCCACAGTCCTTGGGGCAGGAGCTGGGCCACAGCTAACCACAACACATCCTAAGATAAAATACAGGAAATAGCATAAGGGCAGACTAGATGGACCATGAGGTCTTTTTCTGCCGTCAATCTTCTATGTTTCTAATATGGTGAGTGGTATTAGAGCAATATATTAAAACATGGAATAATTAAATAATGATAGACTATAATATAAATGTGTATTATTATTAGAAATATATAAATTGGTTATAATGTAATAACTATTATCAATTTTACTAATTCTATTTGTATTAGAATGTATGACATCCAGGTGCTGTACTTTTCACGCATTGATAGGCATATGTAAAATAAAACAAAAAACCTTGGGGGGGGAATCTCAAGAACATCAGAATGTGTGCTACAATTCAAAACACAGAAAAAAATAAGAATCACCTCATCAATGTAAGAAGAACGTTATCTCTTCACCTACTGATGACTGCATTTTTATATTAAATTGTGTAAAATATATTTTTGAGAGTCACTTTGCTGTGGTGGCTAAGGCACCAGGCTAGAAACCAGGAAACTGTAAATTCTAATTCTGTCTTAAGCCAGCTGAGTGACCTTGGACCAATGAGTCACTCTCAGCCCTAGGAAAGGGACAATAGCAAACTACTCTACTTCCAAAATCCTGCCAAAAAAATAAAGTAGCCAACGAACCAAATAATTAACAAGTAGGGACTAATCCAGGCAGTTGCCATGAGTCAACACTGACTCAAAAGCATGGTAAATGTATCTGCTTGAACCTTGTAAAGTCATCATTCAATTTAGCCATCTCATTTAATAGTTTTTCCTGGCAAAGGAAAAGATTATTACATTTGCCATGGGTTGCTAATCTGGGTTTTGTATTAATTTTGGAATGAATTTTGATAAAGAGCTCTCCTATCTGCAGTGTTTTTAAATATATACAGCAATTTTATATATACCTGATAAATGTCAGGTATATATGGAAAAAATATTTAGATTTTTGTTGTAAGAAATTAAGGGAAAGTATCTGTTATTCAACTTCTAGAGTTAATCAGGAAAACTAGTGTTTGAAATTTTCTACACGTAATCTGGATATGGAAATACAGTATTTATGTTCTAAAATAACTTTGCCTTGTTTAAGGTAGGTGAGGGTCTTTCAAGATGTTGTTGAATTTGCCAATGAACTCCATGATCAATGATGAGAAGAACTTTACCTCAGCAACATCTAGATGATTCCAGATTGCTCCTTCCTGATTTAATCTTTGTAATAATCATGCATGTTTTTTCTTGATTTTCATGGATTCAAGGCCTCCGAATTTTCTTTGGAATTACATATTTGTTTTCATATTTTTAGGAATTAGACAAGGTAATGCAACCCATTGCATTTTAATGCTTTTTGTTTTTTATCTGTTTTGCATGCTTAGTTTCCTTAAAAAATACTACTTTTATAATAAAATTTAGTTGCAGCAATGTATATATCCATAGTGTGCTTTTCCCATTGTATTATTCTTCTTAGCTGCTTCTGTCCAATTTATTGCCTTTGACTTGAAGAGATACAGGACTGCTAAATACCACAGATCTTTGATTAATGTCTCATCGTTGCAATAATTAAATTATAGATTTTATTTCATCAGGGCATAAAGACTATAATTATTGTTACATAATCAATTCCCTGATGTAATTTTGCTTTATTATAATTAAGTGCAAATATAAAGTAATTATCAGAAATCAGACCTAATTGGACTTAATCAGATCTAATAAATTCAATAGCCTCGGTCAGACATAAATCAAGCACCTTATAAATTCCCACAATTTCTACTGTAGCTGTGTATATACAACATGCTAACCATAATTAAAGATTTATTGCTGATACCGAAATCATTTAGTATACTAGGCTACAATGTAGTTAGCTAGTTGTGTATCATGCAAACACATCCAATGACTCACAAGCCAGCCAATCACATTTTAGTCTTAATGTATTCTAGAATACCTGCTTTTGTTTCTTTTATAACCATGTTGGATGAAACCTAACAATAAGGATTTCATATGCAAGTAAACTTTAGGAGGATTTCAACATAAGGAATGCTATCACTGAATAACAGTAAAGTATGCAAAAGCCTTTTCCATGTAGCATTCTTTCTACCCTCCAAAGATACCAGCTTCACTCCTGCTGATCTTGGAATGCTAAAACAAGGCAGAAATCCAAAGGAAAAAAGCCAGTTATTGGAAACAGCCTATAAGCCTATAAATTGAATAAAAATAAAACAACAGAATAGTAGTTTGCTGTAGGCAGCACGGACTGACCTTCAGTTGATCGGATTCTTGCATAAACTGCAGGATGGGTTGGGTGGATTAAAGTTTACATGAATGTGACTTAAAAAAATTTTTTCTTTACATATATTACCTGTATAATAATAGATATCTGGGATTTATTTATTTATTTATTTATTTATTTTATTAGATTTGTATGCTGCCCCTCTCCGTAGATTCTGGGCGGCTAACAACAATAATGAAACAACATATAACAAATCTAATATTTAAAATAATTAAAAGACCCTTATTTAAAAACTCAACATACACACAAACACACCATGCATAAATTGTATAGGCCTAGGGGGAAGGGAATATCTCAATTCCCCCATGCCTGACGACAGAGGTGGGTTTTAAGAAGCTTACGAAAGGCGAGGAGGGTGGGGGCAATTCTGATCTCTGGGGGGAGTTGGTTCTAGAGGGTCGGGGCTGCCACAGAGAAGGCTCTTCCCCTGGGTCCCGCCAAACAACATTGTTTAGTCGACGGTACCTGGAGAAGGCCAACTCTGTGGGACCTAACTGGTTGCTGGGGTTCGTGCAGCAGAAGGCGGTCCCGGAGATATTCTGGTCCGATGCCATGAAGGGCTTTATGGGTCATAACTGTTCTGCCTGACCGGCCTCAAGCAATGATTAACGGTCCAGGAAAGAAGGTCAGACACACACATGCATAGTTAGTCAGCAAACTTGTATTAAACAGTAAAGAAAAAGTCTAAAGCAAACGGTCCTTACTTTCAGGAGTAACACACAGGTTGAGTTGAAAATTCAGCCAGCTACAAAGTTCAGAGAAAAGCAAACAAATACAAAAGTCTTGTAGCAGAAATGTTCCAAGAGGTCTCTGAATTTTCACGGCACGAAAGCAGCAGCTTGTCCCAGAGTTTTCAACTCCCACAACGCTGAGTTGAAATCCAAGAGCAGAAACTTCAAAGCAGGAACAACGACGCCACACAAACCACCCAGATAAACAGCCACAGTTTGCCTTGGCCCCGTTCCCTTTTTATGCCATTAGCCCTCATTAAGGGAACCACACCCAGCCCAGGTGTGCTTATCATGCCTTATCATGCTTCTTAAAGCGATCCCTTCTTTGTAAGGCACTTCGGTTGCGTAAATTAATGTATTGTCCTGCAGACGAACTGAGAGAGGATAAACTGTCCAACGAACTGCCAGCCCCCTCCCCTGAGCTGTCTGCTAATTCTTCCTGGCTCTCTGCCACATCTTCCTGACTGTCTGCTACATCTTCCTGGCTGTCGGCCAGGCTTTCACAGTCACTGTGTGCCGCGTCTCCCCCATCTGTGGGGGCAACGGCTGGCCCAGGCCCAAACACAACAATAACCAACACTTTGAATTGTGACCAGAAACTGATCAGCAACCAATATAGACTGCAGGGTGTTGGTGTAACATGGGCATACTTAGGGAAGCCCATGATTGCTCTCGCAGCTGCATTCTGCACGATCTGAATTTTCCGAACACTTTTCAGAGGTAGCCCCATGTAAAGAGCGTTACAGTAGTTGAGCCTCGAGGTGATGAGGGCATGAGTGACTGTGAGCAGTGACTCCCGGTCCAAATAGGGTCGCAACTGGTGCACCAGGCGAACCTGGGCAAACGCCCCCCTCGCCACAGCTGAAAGATGTTTCTCTAATGTGAGCTGTGGATCGAGGAGGACGCCCAAGTTGCGGACCCTCTGTGGGTAATGGACGGACAGATGGAATTGTCCTTGGGAGGCAAAACCCACAGCCATTCCATCTTATCAGGGTTGAATTTGAGTCTGTTGACACCCATCCAGACCCCAACAGCCTCCAGGCACCGGCACATCACTTCCACTGCTTCGCTGATGGACATGGGTTGGAGATGTAAAGCTGGGGTGCAATTGCCTTTCAGGACAGCAGTAGGTCCAGAATGTCTGGTGCTAAGTGATGCAGTTGTAAGGTTTCACATCACAAGACAACATCAGTGGCAATCCTGGAACTTTGCTAATTGAATTCCATTGGTCATTAGCCAAGAATCCACCAACTATTCCAGGGTCCAAAGTACCTCTTAGGCAATAGTACAAAACTGCAGGTGCACTGGGAAGCCACAGCAGGCTCCACCTGGCCCAGAAACGTGATACAAACCCACAGCTGCATTAGGAACACTCAGACCTAGCCACCTTTGAGACCCTGCTCTCCGAGACTCTTGCCATCCATCCAGGACTCCACTACCCCACCTGACCTTTGCTTGTGACTTGCTCCTGCAAGGTCTCAAGACTCATGAGGAAATCTCTACATGCAACGTCACAAAGAAAATAATAATAATAATAATAATAATAATAATAATAATAATTATTATTATTATTATTATTATTATTATTATTATTATTATTATTAATTAGATTTGTATGCTGCCTCTCTCTGAAGACTCGGGGCAGCTCAGAACAACAATAAAAATTACAATATATATATATAATATAATAGCCTGACAACTAAATCTTACGTGGCTAGCAGGAGCTTGCAAATGCCAGACTGTGTGAAGGCGGTGAAGGTCAGCTGGGACAGTGGAATGCAAGGTAAGGCGGAAGAATGAAAAGTACTGAACAAAAGAATTAGTAACTTTTAGGCAGTCAGGCGAAAGAATGAAAAGTACTAAGCAAAAGAATTAGGCACACATTAAGAAAAAAAAAATATGAGGATGATGTTATTTATTCAGTTGTGTCCGACTCTTGATGACTCTTGGCAATTCTCGGCCATGCAGGGGTAACTTTGTAGGTCGAGTTCCAGACTTGGTTGAGCCTTGCTGGGTGATGCAATCTCCTCAGGGGCCATGCAGTGAATTCTGTTGCTAAACGGGTAGAGGGCTAATCCTATCTTGGGCAAGGACATTTGCTTATGAATAGACCTAGCTAGCTCTTTATCTCTTAAATGCTGACATCCAATAGCTGTGGCTAATGAGGAGGGTGGAGGGAGGGAGTCTGCTTGCTGCCTAAAAAACATCTCTATCTCTCATCCAGGGAAATATAATATTCTGCCTTTTAAATATTTTCTAGAATATTTCATTTTTCTAGGAGAGGGGTGGGTGCTAACGTCCTATAGTAACAAACAATAGTTACACTCACAGGTCCCAAAATCCTGTCCCCTTCCTCAAAAATGAGAATAACATGGGAAGATCCAGCTTCAGTCATCTCAATGGGACCGCTGGAGTTCTATGGAGCAGATCTGAGCAATATTCATGAGATATCTAGAAGCCTTTGAGATGTTCCTCCAAAGAGAGTTTGAACTAAAATGGGCTCCAGATGGCACTTCATAGACACATAAGAAATGGGCGGGTGTGTGTGTGTGTGTTGCTCCTAGTATCACCATAGTGTAGTCTTAATACAGGGTCAATGCATATGACCAGTTAGACTTGCTCATAGTTCTCCACAGGTGTCTGAGACAGTTCTTCAGCTTCATTACTTGGAGCTTGTCAGGAAACCAAGGAACTTTTCAGGAGAGGTGCCCAGAGAAGCAGCTTCAGAGGAATCCAGAGGAATTTCAGATATGGCATCAACCTCGACCCCAGGGAAGGGGGGGGGAGGAGTGGCTATTGTAGCCAGGGAGAGCCTTTGCCTGCGTAGGCTCATTGCTCCGGAAATTGCGGGTTGCGAGTCTCTCTTGCTGAAGTTGGACTTAGGGGTTCAGGTGGGCTTATTTCTCACGTACCTGCCTCCCAGCTGCGTGTCAAAAGCCCTGCCTGTGCTACTCGAGGAGGTAGCCGGGTTGGCGGTGGAGTTCCCCGGACTTATTGTCCTGGGGGACTTCAATCTGCCGTCGCTCGGCGAAACCTCTGGGTTGGCACAGGAGTTCATGGCCACCATGACAGCCATGGACCTGACTCAAGTAGTACAGGGTCCGACTCACGAGGGAGGGCACGCACCTGACATGGTATTCCTTTCCGAGCAATTGAGTAATGGTCTGAGATTAAGGGGCTTAGAACCATTGCCTTTGTCTTGGTCAGACCATTTCCTACTACGGCTCGACTTCCTGGCTCCAATCCTTCCCCGCAGGGAGGCGGAACCAATGAAGATGTTCCGCCCCAGACGCCTGATGGACCCAGAGGGCTTTCAGACGGCGCTTGGGGTTATACCAGAGGCACTTGTCCACAGTTCGGCGGAGTCTCTTGCGGATGCCTGGAATACGGCTGCTGCGGAGGCTCTTGACCGGATTGCGCCTTTGCGACCTCTCCATGGCCCTAGACCCCGTAGAGCCCCATGGTTCAACGAGGAGCTCCGGGAGTTGAAACGTCAAAAGAGACGTCTAGAGAAGCGATGGAGGAAGAGTAGGTCTGAATCTGATCGAACACTTGTAAGAGCTTTTATTAAGACTTACAAAGTGGCGCTCAAGGCGGCAAGATGCGCGTACCATGCCGCCTTGATTGCATCAGCAGAATCCCGCCCGGCCGCTCTGTTTAGGGTGACCCGCTCCCTTCTTAACCAGGGGGGAGTTGGGGAGCCCTTGCAGAGTAGTGCCGAGGAGTTTAACACGTTTTTCGCTGATAAAGTCGCTCAGATCCGGGCCGACCTCGACTCCAATTGTAAAACAGTGTCGACTGACAACGAGTCAGTCGAGGTGACTGGGGCACGTACTTGTCCACCTGTCTGGGAAGAGTTTGATCTGGTGACACCTGATGAAGTGGACAAGGCCATTGGAGCTGTGAGTTCCGCCACCTGCTTACTGGATCCGTGTCCCTCCTGGTTGGTCTCGGCCAGCAGGGAGGTGACACGGAGCTGGGCCCAGGAGATTACCAACGCTTCCTTGGGGAGGGGAGTTTTTCCATCACTCTATAAAGAAGCGCTTGTGCGCCCCCTCCTCAAGAAGCCCTCCCTGGACCCAGCCGTACTTAACAACTATCGTCCAGTCTCCAACCTTCCCTTTATGGGGAAGGTTGTCGAGAAGGTGGTGGCACTCCAGCTCCAGCGGTCCTTGGAAGAAGCTGATTATCTAGGTCCCCAGCAGTCGGGTTTCAGGCCCGGTTACAGCACGGAAACCGCTTTGGTTGCGTTGATGGATGATCTTTGGCGGGCCCGGGACAGGGGTTTATCCTCTGTCCTGGTGCTCCTCGATCTCTCAGCGGCTTTCGATACCATCGACCATGGTATCCTTCTGCACCGGTTGGAGGGGCTGGGGGTGGGAGGCACTGTGCTCCAGTGGTTCTCCTCCTACCTCTCTGGCCGGTCGCAGTCGGTGTTAGTGGGGGGTCAGAGGTCGGCTCCGAGGTCTCTCCCTTGTGGGGTGCCTCAGGGGTCGGTCCTCTCCCCCTTGCTATTTAACATCTACATGAAACCGCTGGGTGAGATCATCCAAGGACATGGGGTGAGGTATCATCAATATGCCGATGATACCCAGCTTTACATCTCCACCCCATGCCCAGTCAACGAAGCGGTGGAAGTGATGTGCCGGTGCCTGGAGGCTGTTGGGGCCTGGATGGGTGTCAACAGACTCAAACTCAACCCGGATAAGACGGAGTGGCTGTGGGTTCTGCCTCCCAAGGACAATCCCATCTGTCCGTCCATCACCCTGGGGGGGGAATTATTGACCCCCTCAGAGAGGGTCCGCAACTTGGGCGTCCTCCTCGATCCACAGCTCACATTAGAAAACCATCTCTCAGCTGTGGCGAGGGGGGCGTTTGCCCAGGTTCGCCTGGTGCACCAGTTGCGGCCCTATCTGGACCGGGACTCATTGCTCACAGTCACTCATGCCCTCATCACCTCGAGGTTCGACTACTGTAATGCTCTCTACATGGGGCTACCTTTGAAAAGTGTTCGGAAACTTCAGATCGTGCAGAATGCAGCTGCGAGAGCAGTCATGGGCTTACCCAGGTACGCCCATGTTTCACCATCACTCCGCAGTCTGCATTGGCTGCCGATCAATTTCCGGTCACAATTCAAAGTGTTGGTTATGACCTTTAAAGCCCTTCATGGCACTGGACCAGAATATCTCCGAGACCGCCTACTGCCGCACGAATCCCAGCGACCAATTAGGTCCCACAGAGTGGGCCTTCTCCGGGTCCCGTCAACTAAACAATGTCGGTTGGCGGGCCCCAGGGGAAGAGCCTTCTCTGTGGCTGCACCGACTCTCTGGAACCAACTCCCCCCAGAGATTAGAACTGCCCCTACTCTCCCTGCCTTCCGTAAACTCCTTAAAACCCACCTCTGCCGTCAGGCATGGGGGAACTGAAACACCTCCCCCGGGCATGTTTAATTTATGCATGGTATGTTTGTGTGTGCGTCTGTTAGTTTATGGGGTTCTTTTAAAGCTTGTATAAATTTTAAAGTTTTCTGATTATTTATGATTTGTTCTATTCTGTTGTGAGCCGCCCCGAGTCTTCGGAGAGGGGCGGCATACAAATCTAAATAATAAATAAATAAATAAATAAATCCAATATAATGC
This sequence comes from Erythrolamprus reginae, assembly GCF_031021105.1. Classification (NCBI taxonomy): domain Eukaryota; kingdom Metazoa; phylum Chordata; class Lepidosauria; order Squamata; family Dipsadidae; genus Erythrolamprus; species Erythrolamprus reginae. The sequence continues at coordinate 78,337,327 of NC_091951.1, forward strand.
TATCAGAACCTTCTCACTCTTAGAAATTCTTCAAGCTCACTCTCAGAAAACCATTGGGTTCCCCCCAGCACTAGAATAGGCTGACTGAATTGTTCCCATTTTCCTGCATTGGGGTGCCGCTTAAGGAAGCTATAGGACAATTTTTTAAATCACCAATTTAAAAGCTGGGTCTATAGAAACTTTTAGATCTCCAGCAATCATTCCTTCCATTCTGTCTCCCCCCCAACCCCGCCTTTCTGTAACATTCTTCCTGATGAAGACATAAGAGATTTCAAAAGTTAATGCTGGTTATAGGCCAACTAGGTGCAACTAGGATGGTGTAATAAAGATACCATCATGCTGCCAATTTTGGAAATGGTCTTAAGTGTAGATCCATATAATTTCAGAAGATTGGAGTGCATAGCGTTGCACTCCAATCTTCCCTTTAACTTCCTTTTTCATAGGATGAATTAAATTGGTTCTTATTATTTCCTGCGAGTTGAACCCGCTACGGATATTACCACAAGGAAAATTTTGGTGATTTTGAATTAGCTCACAAACCTTACTCAATACCATCTCTGTTCTCCCCATAGAGATGCTTGCATTGTCTCTACTCCTCTTGCCTTACACTTCAATGTTCCAGGTGTAACATTTTGCTTTAATAGAAATAGAAATTAATGCTAGGAGAACAAGTTCAAAAAACCAATAAGGCAGGCAGCAAAGCTGTTAATACTGACTCAAGGAAAGCCCCTTTGAAACTGATGGATTTCCTAATCTGCTTTTTTATTTTTATTTATTTTATTTTGTCAAGTACGTAGTGGTAGTATACATAGATATAACACTATATCTATAGTGGGTACTAATAAGAGGGAAACATTAGGACAGGGATGGTAGGCACGCTGGTACACTTATGCATGCCTCTTACTGACCTGTGTGAGATCAACAGTGGATAGTCTAAGGGTAAAGTTTTGAGGGTTTGATGATGAAACTAGAGAGTCAAGTAGTGAGTTCCAGGCATTAACTACTTGGTTGATGAAATTGTATTTTCTACAGTCAAGTTTGGAGTGGTTTTATTTGAGTTTGAATCTGTTGTGTGCTCGTGTATTGTTGTGGTTGAAGCTGAAGTAGTTGTTGACTGGAAGGATGTTGTAGCAGATGATTTTATGAGCTATGCTTAGATAATGTTGAAGATGACATAGTTCTAAACCTAGGATTTCAAGCCTGGTTGCGTAATATATTCTTGCGTAAGTCAAATTCTATTTTATATACAGTAGTAGGTTGTTAGTTTCTAGGTGGAGGGTAATGGATTGGTTTATGATTGATTTCATGACTTTGCACGTGACGCAGCATAGAGATTGGTCTGTAGTTTTCTACTAGACTGGGATCTCCTTTTTTGGAGATGGAGATGACCGTTGTTGCTTGCGACCATAGCTTTGATACTGAGCTGGTCCTGAAGGATTTTAAAAAAAATATGCTTAGTGGTTCAGCTATGGCTGTGGAGAGCTTTTTTAGGAAGTATGCAGGCCTGATTGATAGAGAAGGTTTTAGGGCACGTAGTACTTTTTCAATGTCGTCTTTAGTGAAGTCTATTTGTGTCGAATTGTTTTATTTGAGGTACCACTAGGGAATTTTCGAGCCCTTGCTGTTTACAAAGTCTGAGCCAAAGAATGTGTTGAAGACGTTCGCTTTGACTGTTTCATCATTGCATTCTTTGTTGTTGGGTCCTTTTTTTGGTGGGATGGGTCTCGAATCCTTGAGTTTGTTATTTACAAAGTTGTAGTAGGAGCGGTTGGATTTGGTGCGCAGGTTTTCCTCGTTTGCTGTGATAGTTGAAGCATTCCGTCTTTGGTGGGATATACTGTACTGTATTTTTGTAGCAGGGTTTGAAGTTGGCTACATAGCCCGTTTTATTTTTTTCGCCAGAGGGATTTTTTTTGGGGGTGGGGGCCTGGGGGGAGGATTGAAGCTTCCTTATTGATATGGGTTGTTTGTTTTTCTTGTGTAGTCTGATATTCTTTTGACTTCGAGCAGTGGTCATCGGCAGTGTTACAGCCAGATTGTTAAGCAATCTGATACTTGTTTACTCAAAAATAAGTTCCCGCCCATTGAACGAACCTCACGTTGTTTTTAATAAAATCAAATCAAAAGCTTCATGCTGAAAACAGGCGCTTGCTGCTTAACAAACTGAACCCGGAGCTACGGTCAAGCTACGGTCGTCAGAGGCTCCTCAGCGGCCAGCCTCCCGTTAACAAGCCCCGTTTCAGAATTTTGCAAGGAGGGCGGGGGGGGTTCAATTACACCTATCATAGAGCCGCTGCCAAAGGCCAGGCTAGAGCGTGAGCCTGCCGCAATTAGAACCAAAGGTTTCCCGAAAAACCCGTCCGTGGACTTTGGACCCGCCCTTTTTCCTACGTCAGGGCAATCAAGACGCCGGGCGGGTCGCGTGACCGGAAGGGGTGAGCAAGAGGCGGAAGTGAAAGCGGGGAGGGTAGTTTTGGCCCCATTAAAGCTGAGCCGAAGGGAGCGGAGGGTCGGCGGTCCTGAAGGGTGCGGAGGAACGGTCGACACCAAAACCGGGTTTCGTTGTTTTAAACACGGTGAGTCCGGCGGCGCGGGCGGGGCCACCGACGCGGTTGGGGGGAGGTGTCCTGTCACCGGGCCCGACGTCGGGAGAGCGGCCTAACGGCTTTGCGAGGGGAGGAGAAAGGGGGGGCGCTCGCTCAGCTCGCTGGGTTGGAGACCGGAGAGAAGGGCGCGGCTCTGTCGGGGCGGGGGGGGCAGAATTCCTTTGTTGCTGTCTCTCTCCCCCCTTTACGACGGGAGGTGGGAGCGGCCGACTGGGGCTCCGCCCTGTTTGCTTTGGTTCTGAGGGGGAAAGAGAGTTTTCTCCGTAGGGGCAGTTGGTGGTGGTGGGGAGGCAGCGCTTAATAACGATCCGTCTGAGGCGGGCAGGGGTTTGACAAGGCGAGGAGGCTGCCGGTAGGGATGTCCCTGGGAAGAAGAGAGAGAGAGGGGTGGTTCCTCTCCTTCTGTCTCTTTCTCCACCCACCCGGCCACCCCCCCACTCCCGTTTTTCTGGAACAAAGAAACGTGGACTTGTCAGGAACGCACACACAACCACTGTCCGTTGCGAGGGTTGCGTGGTTCGGGTTGCTCGTAGCAGGTTCCTCCTGGCCCACCCCTGGGAAACTGAAAGGTGGCTAAACAATAACGCTTCCTGTTCCAACTGCCTGATTGGAGGCTTGATAGAATCCCGGATTCATGGCTTTTGGCCCGGCTTCAGTTTGCTTGTTAGGTAAATGTCGGACTTCGATGTTGAAACAAGCCGGAGCTTTCTGTGCATTTAAATATATATAAACACTGCTTTGTTTACCAAAATATCCGTTCCTTGCTAACTCTTCTTCCCATCCCAGCTTGAAAATGCCTGTTGTTATTTGTTATAAACGTGTTTTATTTTTTCCCCTCCACATTAAAGTCATGTGCAACAACACATATACAGTACCTCTAAAATACATCAACAGACATAGGTTGTTTCATAAAGAACGAGAGGGCTGTAGAAGCACTATGGAGTGGTATATAAGTCTAAATGTTATTGTTAAATTCAACAGCCTATTTTACATTCCATTGTTACTCTTTATTTGTTTGTTTGTTTGACTTCTATGCCGCCCAATCTCTTAGAACTCAGGGCGGCTTACAACAATATAAAAACAATACAATGTAATAGTAAGGAGTCAATATGCAAATTAAACGCTCTAAAATTATAATCAATAAAATCCCCTAATACAGACTTACAAATCAAACCAATCGACCTAGCACTCATACCAATCCAATCAATACAGTTTGGCTGTGAAAGATAGTAGTATTCACGGCCCCCAGGCCTGTTGGCAAAACCAAGTCTTCACAGCCTTTCGAAAGACCAGTAGAATGGGAACAATACAAACATGGGGGGGGGGGAGTTGGTTCCATAGGGCCCGGACAACCTCAGATAAGGGCCTCCCCCACCAACCTACATTGTTTAACTTTAGTTGATGGGACTGGAGAAGGCCCACTCTGTGTGATCTTATTGGTCTCTGGGAGATATAGTTAATCAGTCTATGTCTTCTCCTTTTCACTCCCCTCTTTCTATTGCCTATATTGTTCTGAGTAAATAGTGGTGTCCTCCCCCCCCCCTTCAGAGATTTTAATACTGCCATCTTAATATGCATATCAGGGGATCGTTGTACCTGAGCCTAGTGCGGTTTTGTATGATTTATATGATCCAGATTGTAATTCAAGAAGCCCTTTTGTGTTGCTTAAGCAATACTTTTGAGAGTGAATTCAAGAGTGGAATCAATCGAGCGATTATGTACAAGGACAGTTGAGTTCAGTCTAATACAAGAGTTTCCTTTGACTGCATCAATGGTAAATCTGTTGGGGCTCACAGTGTTATCGCACTGTCTAAACATGATGTAGTTTACTAAGTTAGGGATGGTAAGCAAAGCAGTGTCTTTCTGTATTGCCATAAGTACTTAATTGGAATGCTAGATAACAAATGACTCAGGATAAAACTAGGTTTCAAGACTTGACTCATTGATACCCTTGAAACCTTATCTTGGTTGTGAGCCGCCCAAAGTCCTTGGGGACTTGGGCGGCATACAAATTGAACTAACTAAATAAATCAATCTCTGGTGCTATTGCATATGCATATGTCATCATACTGAAGAAGCAGTGTGTGCCATATTTAGGTATATTTAGGTATTTAAAGTCAAGCAATTAAGGCAAATGACAATAATGGATTGGGCCACTAAATTGATTTTACTATGATAATTGCATAACCTAAATGAAAGCTAAGCAATATATTTAACTATTCTAAAACATTTATGGGATCAAATGAATATATAGCCTAGATATGATTTAGATAGTGTGCGGGCCAAAGTAATTTTCCTGTCTTTATTAAGTTGCTGGGTAGTAAAATTAACCTACATTAAATGGAATCCATGTATATTTCCTGTTCTGTGTTTTCCCTCCTTAGCTGGGAAGAGCAAGCATGCTGTCTTCCCTTGTGATTGCAGCAGCTGATTAAGCACATGATTTAGTTCATGAGTAGTTAGATGCAATTTATCTAGGGATTAAATGTCATCAAGTGTTTCTAGAGGAAACTGGTATGTACAGTCTATTGCTTTGGAAATTGTGATATAGAAAATAGGCTCTGTAGTAATCAATTTCTGCAAAGGCAGGTTTCTCATAAGCTTTGTCTTAAAATTCAGTTAATATAACTGAAATAAAGAAATACATTTTAAGACATTAATTATTCAAAGTAGAGATTTCAGATTGCTCTTAAATATTTCTTTTTCTGCTTATGTTAAAAAAAATTATCAAACTTTGTATTTCTACAACTTTTGAAAATGAGAAAGGAATTGGATAACTGTCTATGAATAATGGCAAGGAATGTCTAGACATTCTCAGTCATCCATTTCATACCTAGCTCATGTGTTGTTGTTTTTTCAAAAGGTTGTTGGGCTGTTTTTTCCTTGAAAAAGAAAACATTTTGCTTCTCATCCAAGAATCTTCATCAATGGTGATGAAAGGATAGGTGGTGAAGCTTCTTGGATGGGAATAAAAAAAAAATCTTATTTCCTCAAGGAAAAAACCCTTTTGAAAAAAAACACATCTGGAACAATGGCAAGGAATAAATATATCCCTTTCGTAGTTCAACTCAACAAGGTTATTAAATTTTGTACTATCAATACTGCCCTCTAGAGCTTGCCCATGAAAAATTAGCAAATCCCAGAATTAAATTTTGACAGCATTCCCAGCCCTAACTCTGCAACATTTAAAAAAGTTATGCCCCTGGCGCTCACCCTATTTCCAGGATCCTAACCCATAGTTTGACAATTGTTGGTTTATTGTGCTGAAAATTTTAGGCAAATAATACAAACAATTGAGATCCTCTTTCCCCCTAGGCCTTTACAATTCTATGCATGGTATGTATGTATGTATGTTTGGTTTTTATATTAATTGATTTTTAATCATCAATACCAAATTACTATTGTACACTGTTTTATTGTCGCTGTTAGCCGCCCCGAGTCTCTGGAAAGGGGCGGCATACAAATCCAATAAATAAATAAATAAATATCCTCACTACTATTATTACTGCTACCACTATTATTGTTATTGCTATTATTGTTATTAATTAGATTTGTATGCCGCCCTTCCCCCAAAACTCGATATATAAAGCATAGTTGTTGCTTTAAACAGGTGAAATTTTGGGTAGTGGCAGATCTGCAAGAGACTTGCATCTAATGCTATAGAACTGTTGTTAGTGTGAGCAAATTTATAGTAGCTTCTAGATCAGTGATGGTGAACCTTTTTGGCACCGAGTGCAGAAAAGGGAGGGAGCGTGCATGTGCCGTGCACACATTTGTCAGGGCCACAACCTAGGGCTCACGCATGACCTGGGAAATGAACTTCTGGTTCCCGGTGAGCACACGCACACCTGCCAGTTTGTCTTCTGGTTTCTGACACGCATGCACATGCCAGAAACTGGAAGATCACCTCTTCCAATTTTCGGCACTGCCACTCATGTGATGGCTAGCTTGTTGTATGCACATGTACGCCGGAAACCCGAAAAAAGAAACAATGGTTGGGGTGCATGTCAGGCAACAGGGCTCTGTGTGCCACTTCGGGCACATGTGCCACAGGTTCGCCATCACAGTTCTAGACCAATTACAGGATACTATGATACTATGCATATATTTGCACTCGTATTTGGTCTATAAAGGCCCACCTTACAGTACCTTCTATTTAAAATAGTGTATAATACGTGTATTGGCAACTTCCTTAGGATCTACTAGATTGTACTTTCAAAGTCTTAATTTTCCCCCAATTCATTTTAAAAGTTAAAATGGCATATTAAAAGTGTTGAACTCAACAGCATGATTTAATGTTAAATATGTCTCTGTTAGAAATTCTTACAAAACAAATATAATGATGGATGTTATGGTACTTTTGGCCATCTCTCCCATAGCTATGGTGGCATCCTACTGTTACCAATCAATATATGGCACTGTAATAGTAGGATAGTTCTAAAATCTGTTTCGTGTAATTTTATAAAAAAATTACCTTTATTTGTCAAATGTCTACCCTGTATTTTTGTTCAAGAGCTCAGGATAGCATACATAGCACTTCTCTTTCTTTCCCCCCCCTGCAACAACCCTATGGAATTGGCTGCCCAATATCATCCAATAGTTTTCATGGCTAAGGATGAATTAGTATTTGGGTTTACCTGGTATCAGATGCCTTATCCATTACATTACTCTGGTTATGAGTTCACCTGCTCAGAAATAATGAAAAAAAAAGTTGAGTGTGAACCAAAATCAGATTTTTAAAGTCCTCCTTTAAGCACCAAACCAGCTGAATAACTTTGGTCATACCACTATCTCTCAGTTTTAGGAAGAAGACAGTGTCAAACATCTTCTGAAATTTTCTTCAGAAAACTTAAGGGACTTGTCCAGTCAATGACCAGGAGAGCCCACTAACTTGAAGGCATCCAAAAGCATAAGTTATGTTAAAAGCATTATGGCACAACCAGGTTTATTGGTGAGAAATGGGGTGGTCAGAAGTGAGGATAAATACAGAATTAAATTTCATTTCTACCCAACCCATAAATGTTGAACTTGAAATGCTTGTATTGGTATATTCTCTCTGGCAATATAATGAGTAGGCATGGAAGACAAGTAATTACAGTATTCCTGAGGTTACCATATAAAAGGAGAAACAAGTAGATTTAAAACACTACAACGTGAAAAAGTAATGTTGAACGGTTTTAGTAGAGAAATCAGTGTTTGTTTACAAAATGATAGTTACTTTTCCTATCACCTAGCAGTATCATATCAAATAACAGTGTTATTCATGCTGAGATCAGTTTTAGCCCTTCCCCCATTAATAAAGAAGCAATATGGAATAGGCAGTGACACAATTTATTGGAATCCTAAATCCCATCTGTGACAACTAATTTCACAAGTATGGGAAATCATCAATATTCTTTAATTAAAAGATGCTATTGCTGAACATTCATAAAATGTGAATAATGACTAGTCCACAGAAATAGGCAAAGTTGATAATGGACTGGTATGTTGAAATGTTTTTCTTTCCCAAATGCTCATGTACCTCCACCTCTGCCTTTAAGTCAGTTTTGGCAACTGCCTGAACAAGTCCTTAAAGTTTTCTTGAGAACATTTTCAGAAGTGGTTTCCTAGGGCTGTAGAATGAGAATGAGTGATAGTCCAAAGTCACATAACTCGTTTCATACTTAAAACTCACGATCTCATGATGTCTAGCCTGATAACCATTACTCAAAACTGATTCTCATTATTGGTTTATAATACTGTACTTTGTTTTGTGTTAGACAAATCCCTCATCCACTTAATTTTTCCACATTGCCATTTTAATTGCTCTCCTCTTTAAAAGTTGTTTCTGTATCTTGCTCAGCTGCCAGCTAATGGCTAAATAGATACATTACACCAAGTAATGCAATTTGTTTTGATGTTGTTTGCTATGTTGTATTTACAGAACTGCTGTCTAAATTATGATTTGTCAGATCCCCTATCAGATTGGGAGCAATTATGGAGTTACACCTTTCACAAATTTCAATGAGCATATATATACCTATATGGTGGAGAGTGAATAGTTGGCTAAAATTGAATATATAAAAACCATTCTATGTTCCTCTTTCATACCTTAGCCTCTGCCAACATTACTAAAAACATTGGCTTTATCAATCACATTTATACAACCACTTATCTCACATAAAGTGACTCTGGGATACAACAATTGAATAAAGCAACAGATAAAACCAATTATAAAAGTCATAATTAAATGATATTATCAACACATTTAAAATATACAAACTTCACAAAGGGAGCAAGAATATCAATCACAGTTGAGCCATCTAACAATTTCTCTTATTTTCCACTGTCTGGAGTCTTATAACCAAGTCTTAAGGGAATTCCTAAACAATAACAAAAAGAGCTAGCTTAACTTTGGTGTGTGTATGTGTGTGTTCCATAATGTATAACACAGAAGGCCCATCTCTTGGGACCCTTAAATGCAACCCCCTGACCAATAAAACCCTTAATATTCCTTCTCTGCCTGATCTAATGGAATGCAGTCCCAGACACTATTGCAACATAGCTTTTTGAGCAGGAGTCCTGAATCTGGAGGAGTCCCAGATTGCATGGTGGGTCTGTCTGGGGCAGTGCCACCCCATCTAGCACCAAAGATGGCATAACCACTCTAGGACCCATGCAGTCTTGCCAAGATTCATCTGAAGACTGTTGTACCCATTCAGATCCTTGGATTTCAGATATACTTGTATATTGTTAAGCATCTCTTTTGAGAGAATTAATGTAGAAATCTTGCAGAATTCTATTTAAGAAAGCCCTAGTTTATGTCTCTCATTTGCTTTTCATGTTTTATTCTTGTTTTTCTAATCTAGGTCATTCCAGGATTTTGTAATCTCTGATATTTGATCATACTGTCTAGATGGAAATTGTAATTTATAATATATGGGAGAGTCAAGCTTTAAAAGGGCTGATGGTATTCTTTGGAAGATAATTGAATGCATTAAGTGCCAATTAATATTTCTTTTTTACTTCACCCTGGAATGTGATTCTATTTATATTGGCACCATAAATAGCTGTGGTAGGCAGTGAGGTATTCAGAAGCGGATTTTAGACAAATAGAGGCAATAACGCTGGCATTCATGCCAATTATATTTCAGTTTTCTTGGCCTCTCTTGATCACAGCTTTGATTCAGTTATAAGCGCGGAGTGGCATAGCTATTTGAGATGCATGGTGCAATTGCTTCACGCAGACAAATTGCATTCTCTAAATATTAATATTTAATGAGCGTAAGCATTCCTTTAAACAAAAGTGTAGGTAATGTATAAGAGAGCATAAATTCTTGCTAGTGTTACTTAGAACGGGAACATTTACTATTTGAGGACTTTAGCATTGTGCGGACTGATGCTCAGCAGTTAAGATGTCTAAAATGTAGGAGAAATTTCTAGCTACTGTGGAAGTTGTAATCTAACACTTTTGAAATGCACCAGTCAGGAGAGGTTTTCACTCAGCTAACATTTTCCTACTTTTCAGTTTAGCATTGCTGATGAGTTGTTCAAATATTTAAACTCAGCAAATAGAGCTGGTTCAGGGAGCTCTACTAGATAAATTACATTTGTGTACTGGAAGCTTAAGGTAGGCTTTATAACCAAATAGTGTACAGGCAGGTCTCAACTTACAATCACAATTGGGACCAGAATTTCTGTTGCTAAACAAGTTAAGTGACTCATACCCAATTTTACTTTTGTTTGCCATGGTGGTTGTTAAGTGAATATGGCTTCCCCACACTGCAGCCATCATAAATGTATGCTGCTTGCCAAGCACCTAGATTTTGATCAGGTCACCGTCAGGATACTGCTGCAATCATAAACATGAAGACAAATTGTAAGTCACCTTTATCAGTGCTGTTGTAATTTCAAATGGTCATTAAACAAAAATAGTTGTAAGTTGAAGTCTACCCATATTGAAATAGTATGGCGTTTCATAGACTTATTAGTTTTCAGTACAGTAGTTATCTGGCCTGGTATATCTTGCTGCAAGCATTTATTTATTTATTTATTTGATTTGATTTGTATGCTGCCCCTCTCCGAAGACTCAGGGCGGCTAACAACAATAAAAAAGACAATGTAACAAATCTAATATTAAAAATAATCTTTAAAAAACCATTTTAAAGAACCAATCATACATACAAGCATACCATGTATAAATTCTATAAGCCTAGGGGGAAGGGAAAATTTCAATTCCCCCATGCCTGATGACAGAGGTGGGTTTTAAGGAGCTTACGAAAGTCAAGGAGGGTGGGGGCAACTCTGATATCTGGGGGGAGCTGGTTCCAGATGGTTGGGGCCGCCACAGAGAAGGCTCTTCTGGGTCCTGCCAAACGACATTGTTTAGTCGATGGGACCTGGAGAAGGCCATATCAGAAGCATACAGTATTTGCTTTTGATCTGGTTTTTTTAATAAAAATGAAAAGTTGATGCAGCAGCTGTGTTTAAAGCTGCCTGACAATGATATCATTGTTGCTGCTTAAGAGTGTGCATCTTTGTAAGAGTATTTTGCCAGCATCGAGGATATATAGCTAAGGATACCTAAGCGTTGTTTTTAGTGTATACTGTACTATCAAATGTAACATGTCTTCTCAAATCTATTAGTCTGTACATTATTTATTAATTGTTAGAAGACAAATAATTCCTGGCAAGATTATTCTGTTCAATCCTCTGAAGTCTTCTGGGGGGGGAGGGGGGGGGAAGACTTGAAGGAAAACCAGTAAAATTACCAAATATTGTGAAATTTATGGGAGGATATATTTTTAGCAAGAACAATGGCTCTGCAACAACTATGACTAATTCAGAATCAGTATTTTTGTAATGTAGAACTAAGTAAAAATTACATAATACTGCCTATTAAGCAAATGGCATACTTTTTATTTAAAGTATTAGGCTAGGCTTAGAGTTGTTGAGTCTGTCAGTTCATTGGATTATGGAAACAAAGCCATAATTGTTTTGGCCTTTTCGCATCCCGCACAGCTGGTTACGGATACCGAGGATTGAGAGGTGGTTGTGGCCCGGTACTCTAGGCCCGTGTGCCTGGTACCCGGGTTTGATAGCAAGGAGGTTGGAGAGGATGTGGTGTCAGAGGCCTTCTGCACCTACTGAATTGCACATAAGAGACTCAAGAGGAGAGGAGGAGCCTCTTCCTGATGCTAGGGCATGCAGAGTGGCTAAGCAAGAGGAGGTCTCTGCGTGAATAGATCTCTAGAGCAATTGGCCACACCCTTAGGCTATTTAAGGTTGAGCCATGTGACGCTTCAGTGCAGAGGTCAACTTTCGTTATGTCACAGATGTCCGCTCTGATTTCTCTCTTGGGATATTATTATTTTTTATAAATTACAAACTGGGGAGTTGGGCTCATTATCTCTGGGCCTCCTGCCAACTCAGAGTGCATCAGTTAATGAGAGCTGTGTGATCAAAGAAAATATCTGTGAATTTTGATTTTCTGTTTTGGACTCTTAATTAGCAGCTGGCACCAAACATATTTATTTCTTGCTTTGTTGCTGGATTTCTAAATCCAAAGCTCCCTGCTCTTAAAATATTAGAATTACATGCTGAAATCTTGTAAAATCAGTGTGTGAAGGCCTATTTCTTGGGGGACTCATCGGTGGGACAGAACAATAACAATACAAACTATAACCCTTAAGAATTAATAGCAAATAAATACTTTGAAGGATTAGGAGCACTCTCAGAGGCAAATCTGCTTTTTCCAGATGTGTGCAATTCAAAATGATTAACTCAATCTCCAATTCTGGTTTCTCCTTATCGACACCATTTCTATCTTCTCTTGACTTGATTTCAGCTTCGTTTTCCTTATCCAGACCAGATTCAGATAAAAGTAGTGTTATGTTTCCTTTGGATTTGGTAATACGTAATGAGCTAGGTATCATCAATTTACTCCAAATCAATATTTCCAGTAATTTCATATAGGCTTTGCACAATGTACAAGGAGAAACCTATGAGCATCAAAAATCTATGTAGATTCAAATATTTCCCTAACACCATGGGCTGGGTGGGTATAAATAGGACAAAAATCAGAACCATTACAAAACAACTCCTCTAAGGCAGTGGTTCTCAAACTTTCTAATGCTGCAACACCTTAATACAGATCCTCATGTTGTGGTGACCCCCAACCATAAGTCTAGTGCCTGTTCTCCCAACAGAGCTTTAAGCTGATTGGCAGGAAGGTCAGAGGGATACCCCCACTGTAAACGGCTGTTTGGACAGATTGTAAAAATATGTTCCATGGTGCCAGAATAGAAGCTTTAGTTCCTAACGCCATGGGAAATTTGTTTTTTCCCATGGTCTTAGGCAACCCCTTGAAATGGTCATTTGACCCCCAAAGAGGTCCCGACCCCCAGGTTGAGAACCACTGCTCTAAGGTCTAATCCCATAGAAAGATACTACAGTTGATGGAATGGAAAAAGTATTAAAAATAGATTAATCATCCAAAATAATTGAATCAAAAGTTAATGTAAGAGAACCGTAGGTAGATGCTAATTTGACCAGGGGGAAAGAACTGTATGACAGAGAAGCATTAAAGCATATGGAGTTATGCTGAGAAGTACAAACAAACATGTTTGGTAGAAGGATAAAGTAGAAAAAACTGGATAAAAAAAGTATTGATGCAAAATTAATAAGGGTAAAAGGAAAATATTTTTGTATAGAAAAAATGATAGTTACAAACTCACTGGAGGTTTTAAAGAAGAGATTGAACAGCCATTTGTTGATATTGGTCTTCTACTTGAGCAATTTTTGGACTAGAAAACCTCCAAGATCCCTTCCAGCTCTGTTATTGGTGTTAAATGGATTAATCGAGAAAGCAAGGAACAATTAAAAGAGAAGATAAGGCATAAAGAAAATAGATTGGAATTATGGGTTTCCTCCCATAGCAATGGAATTAAAAGGTGGCTGCTGAATATAAGATTGGTATATAATAGAAGTAAATATGAGAGAATAAATAAAATGCTTTAATGGTTTGATACTGAATAGATAGTAAAACAATTTATTCCATTGATTATTTAACATATTTATGAATATATAAAATATTTGGAGATGCAAATGTTCTTTGTAAGTCATCCTGCATTTTTGGCTGAGAATTCATGCTCAGAAAGTTAGATTACATGGCCGTAACAAGTATGGATCCCAAAATTATGACTGGGTTGTGCTTGATGGAAAAATGGAGTGTGCATTGTTGTAAGTTATATGGTAAATAACCAAAAGTAGAAATGGGAAAATGGATAGAGCAATTTTAAAATGTGCAAATACTGGAAGAAAAATAGCGAGTAGGGTATAGTTTGAGAAAAATAAATGTTTGTTGAAGAAGTAAAGGTGGCTGCATGTAAGAATGCATCTGTCTTCATTGTGAGCCATGGTGACACAGTGATAAGAATGGACTATTGCAGGCTAATTCTGCCCACTACCAGCAGTTCGATTCTCACCAGCTCAAGGTTGACATACCCTACCATCCTTCCGAGCTGAGTAAAATGAGGACCCAAATTGTTGGGAGCAATATGTTGAGACTGTAAACTGCTTAGAGAGGACCATAAAGTACTGTGAAGCAGTACATACTGTATTTTCGGAGTATAAGTTTTGGGGGAGGAAAACAAGGAAAAGAAATTCTGCCTCACAGCAAACAGCACACTGTATACTGTTTGCTGTGTATTTCTGTGCATGTGCGCCTGACCCATAGAAACAGCAAAGAATTGGAGAAATGTACATTATGGCAGTATATTAATGCAAGAAAGTTTTCTTAAACGTAGTCACACTAAGTCCTCCCAATTATTAAAATAGATCTACTTCAAACATGACCAAGTCAAAGTTTAACTCAGCTGCCTTATCTTAATACCAAAACAGGACACTGTTATATTTCAGACTATATTTGTACAGATTCTGTTAAAATTGGTGTGGCTTTCTGGAAGTATATTTATTCTCTGCTATTTAAAATAAGTTACAATACCACTGGGCCTCTTCAGATCAAGCATTTATTTTAAAAACTTCTTCATTTTGTTGTCTAGAACAATAATAAAGCAATCTTTAAAAAAATAAGTCTAATAATTTGAACATTTTACAGACATTTATAGTTATTGACTTACCTCCTTGCATCCAGTTCAGCAGAAAATAAAAATCTGCCTCTCCCTCCCAGCAATTTGCCTACTTGAAGCTAGTTTCAATTTCAGTTTAGCTTGTGGCCGGCCTGCCTCAAATCAACTAAGGGTTGGGAAGCTGATAATGAGTTGCTTGGCTTAACAGGCTCTGTTCTGTTTGCTGCAAGGAGGTAAATTTCTGGAAGAGGCCAAAGGGTGGTGGTGGGGGGCTGGGTGGTCAGGCAATATTCAGTATATAAGATGCACCCAAATTTTCACCCACTTTTGGGGGGGAAGAGGTGTGTCTTATACTCTGAAAAATATGGTAAGTCTAAGTACTATTTCTATTATATGAAAGGTTCTGGACAGGAAGGCTCGCTCATTGCTCATTGTTATACTAAGGATAGTCTTCAGCTTTCTATGGAAAATTATACAGAACAATTCCTACAAGTTCTTTATGGCATGAGAATAATTGGAAACAACCATCTTGATCCTTCTTGCCAAATCTATTCCCACGGAAATCCTATTTTAAATTACTGTAGGAAGCGTATTAATATTCTTATGCAGGAATGTCAAACTCGATTTCATTGAGGGCTGCATCAGGATTGTGTTTGACCATGGGGCAGGGGGCCGTGGCCAGGGTGGGCATGGCCAGCTCAACATGACTCATTTTGGGAGCACCTGTGATGCTCCAAGCACCCTGCCAGCGAAAACGGACTCCCGAGCTCCATTTTCAGCTGTGACTTTTTACTGGCAGTGACACCGCAGGCCGGTCCGTCGCTTTTTCCAGGGTAGTCCTGCAGGCCAGATCTAAGCACCTGTGGGCCGGATTCCGGCCAGGGGCCTTACATTTGACACCTCTCCCTTACTGTTCGGTTTGAGGAAGATACAGTTGGCATCATGACTCTCATCCAAGGATTCACTTTGATCTGTCTTCATTCAGAGCCCACAGAATAAATACTGCCTGTTTGGCTTCATACTTTCTTTCAGAGTAACTAGAAGATTTAAAATAACGCTTCAATAAAAGAGAGATCTTATAGAGAAAAGAAATTATGGAGTGCTTTCTCCATAAAGGAAGGAATGTGATTAAGCATTCTGAGCCCACACATGTTGTTATAATCTGATTGTGCAGACTTGTGCTAAGTACTGTTCCTATGGTTACCTGAGGGAATAAAGCGAAATACAGCAATTTTGTCTTTGGGATATAATTTTTTTTAAAGGCTGTTCCAGAAGGCTTTTTAAATAAATGAAGATAATGTCATAAAGTTATCGATTTTGTCTGAAAATATTTTTATTTGTTATTGTTTATATTACTCTTACACTATTGTATCCTGGAAGTTTTTCCTCGAAGGTGCTAAGGGTGGGACAACTGCAGAGTTTGTCTAATAAATAAATGAATGTTTCTGTTTTATTGATTGATATCTGCATGATATTGAAAGTTCTTTGACTAATTTGTGTTAAAATTACATAGATTTTTTCACCTGGGTATATTTAAACACTTTCTGCACCAAGCTTAAGCCTTGTAGGTGTGCTCTGTCTGTTATTAATTTTGTTTTGTTATAGTAATATGTAATCATGTAAGTGTTACTAATTGCAGTTGTGCTCTACTGGTGCTGAGTAGCTCCATTGGCACTTGCAAACCAGTGCTATCATGAACAAAAAGTCTGCATGAGAACTGTGGCTTTCAAAGATTTATTTATAATTCAAACATGTGAAAGGAAAAATATTTCAATCAACAGAATGTTAATATATTGAACCCCTATTATTGAAGATAATATGGAGGAAATAAATCCCATTTTAGGTGGTCTTTAAAAATAAGGGCTAGTTTGTTGAGCATAGCAAAGATTATTTTGTTTTTAATAACTGCTCAATGAGATTGTCAAAATTTGCTCCAAATTCCAAAAACTAGAAGCTGTATATGATTTACCATGATTTACTCAACGGACTTTTTTGGATGGAACTAAATGTCATTGCAATTTTTTAAATTTATTATTTATATTTCATGTTTATGAGCATCTGTCCCTCACAGAGGGAGTATTTGTGTATTGTAATTATTATTATTATTATTTAGATTTGTATGCCGCCTCCTCCGAAGACTCGGGGCATTTAACATTTATGTGATGATGTCATGATGCAAATGACTCAAATTGTGTCATTAGTGTGCTTTGCTATGATCAAGTGCTCTTTGATTTACCATATTTTTGGACTATAAGACGCATTGGACTATAAGATGCACCCAGATTTAAAGGAAAAAAACAAGGGAGAGAATAGCTTTTGGCTTCTGGATGTAGCATTTTTGCCCTTCCCGGCTCCCAGAAGCACTTTGCAAGCCAAAAAACAGGTCCATATTTGGCCTCCCGCACCCTTCATGTATCCCATTTTTGCCAAAAACATGCCCGTTTTCAGCCAACAGAGTGCTTCTGGGGCCCGGGGAGGGTGCAAACACAACACACAGAGGGTTTGGGACATCAGAAATGGGCACATTTTTGGAAAAACAGGCCATGCAGAGGACTGCAGAGTGCTTCTGGGGGCTGAGGAGGGCAAAAATATGGTGCGTGGAGGGTTTGGAAGCCCAAAAATGGACCTGCATTCAGCCTATAAGTTGCACCGACGTTTTCGGCCACTTTGGGGGACTGGGAAGTGCATCTTATACTCTGAAAAATGCAGTATTAAAATTGGGGAAATAATGGAATTCTACACTCTCTGTTAAAATTTCACTCTGTGAGATTGCAATTATTTGTTGTTCTAGTTTCTTGCTGAAAGACATGATTCAACTGTGCCTTAATATTTTTTTTAAACTAGCTGCAACTTTTGCATTTGGATACTTCCTTTTTTTGGCACGCAATGTTTCCCTGCACCATTACATCTACATTAAGGAGCTTTTAATGGCATTTTCTCTAATGGTCAACATTTCTGAACCTTACCCAGCAGAATATAGGTACTAACAGGTGTTTACAACTAGCTTGCAAGCCTAATAATCATAGTCTTGCTGGACACTTTCAATGAAGCTGCTATTCCTTACTTTGTTAGAATTTCAGTTTGCAGTAGATTGCATAATTATAGACAGTTAGAGATAGTTCATGTAACCTCAAAGGCTATGCTTAATGTACAGTTTTGCTGTACTTCATTCTCTTTTCCACTTATACTGGAATTAAGATGTGTTTGTGTGTGTAAGTAAGCACCACTTAACAAAAGTAAGAATTGTAGACTTTTCTCTCCAATTGAATCTCTGGTAGGATTAACATTCTTTTACACAGGAATTTCTGATACTATTATCCTGAAACTTAAAACAATTTTTCATAACCTAGCTTTAAAAAAATAACTAAGGCTATTTTTTCTGTTTAAGTCAAAAATTAAAATGCTGGAATGCTTTTAAGATGGATAGCCTTCAGCATTAGTGAAGTTCTGGGCAATCTTTCCTTCCTGCTTTTATACTTTATGGGGCACTTAAGTTGTATAGCTAAGCATTCTCTGGAATTGATCAGTAGCCAAACAGAGGCTATTTTGCAATGAAGTAGTTCCATCTTTACATCTGTTTTGAGAAAGCAATATCTAGTGTATCTAGTTCGCAAGGATATGAAATATTAATATGTTACCTGTATTTTGACTTGTCTGTAAAAGCAAATGGATTGCAGAGTGAGACATTTATATTGTAATTTCTTTTTGTCTAGTAAGTGCACTTGAATATTCATCTGAATTCTGTAATAATGACTTCTAGAAAGAAAGTATTACTCAAAGTCATCATTCTGGGAGATTCAGGGTAAGTATTAGTATAATAATATTTTTCCTTGATTAGCATTGCTTTAAAATGCTCAGCAAAGAGAATTGCATTGCACTAAGCCAGTGTTGACGAACCTTTTTGGCACTGAGTCCCAAAACGGGAGCATGCGTGGCGGGGGGGGGACTAGAAACCTGAAGAGCAGATCCCCGGCACTCATGTGCACACCGGGAAGCTGAGGTTTCCATTTCCTTCTGGTTTCTGGCCTGCCTGCATGCGCAAAGACCAGCTGGCCAGTGCGCATGCATGTGCTGGAAACCAGAAGAGCAATGGGCGACGGCTGGCATGCCCGGAGTGATGGCTCTGTGTGGTACCTCCAGCACACTCGCCATAGGTTTGCCATCGCAGCATTAAGCCATACAAAATACCCAAGAAAATATAGAAATGTAAGTTTTGCTGCAATGGAAATGTAATGAAGAATAATGGAAAAATCTCTCGGCTTACAGAGTTTGGAAAACTTTGGGCACCAAACATAACATAAATATCTAGCCTAACAAATTACATTATCATGCAAAGCATATGAGCATGCGATTCTTAAAGCAATAAAAATGTGAACAAATATGTTTAAACCAGTGCCCAACAGGGCTTGCCACGCACAATAAATTGTCAAAGCATTTTGTCTGTGTTTTCTAGCAAGGTAGTTCTGATTGCTTAAAGTATAGTGGGTAAAAGCTAGCTTTTTGTTTCCTTTTTTTAACCTTTACATAAGAAGTAGATGTGACAAACTAGAAAAAAACAATTAAAACCTAAAGCTCGGCTAGCTTTCAAAGATAGTTATCAAATTTTTGTGGCTATTCATTTCACAAGAAGCATCTCTGGATAATGTACATCAAAAGTGCAAAGAAAGATATCGGTCATATGAAAGGTTTAAAAAAATCACATATGATTCTATCAGCAATGTAACTGCCTCACCATAATACCAATTAAAATATAAAATTATACTCATAATAAAATAATACTAGAAATATAATGCAATTAATATATTTTGTTTCCCCCCAAATAAAATATCCCCTGATAATAAGCCCAATCGGGCTTTTGAATGCCTGGCAATAAGGCCAAGTGCTTATTTCAGGGTTAAAAAAATTATAAGACAGGGTCTTATTTTCGGGGAAACAAAAGTATATTAATATGTATAGTATACAAATATATTTGTATGCTAGTAAAATAGTATACAAACTATTCTATGAAATAGTAAGTCAGTTGTACTTTGATCATTAATGTGATAATGTATGATCAGATCAGTATGAAGTTCTCCATGCATCTTTGAAACAGTCTTTTTTATGATTAGTAAAAAGATACCCTACTTGAATGCTTGAATCTAATGTCATTAAGCTAGAGATTCAGATAATGTTCCCACAGTCTTGAATATCCGTGTAAAAAACATTTGAAAGTGAAATAGTCTTGAAATAAATACTCCTAATACATAATTTTGCATCATGCTTATTTATCAGAGGCATCTTATTTCAAGAGGCATCGAGGTTTCCTAATCTCATTAATATATGCATACCATCTGAGTACCAACCATTGTAATAAGGCATTATAGTTTATCAAATGGTAGGTAGTCTTCGACTTACAACCACAATTAAGACCAGAATTTCGGTTGCTCAGTGATGTGGTTAAATGATTCATGCCTGATTTTACAAACTTGTTTTGCCATGGTTGTTATGTGAATTGCCTCATTTGTTAAGTGAATCATATGGCCATTAAATTAATTGAGCTTTCCTCATTGATTTCGTTTGTTAGAAACCAGCTGGGAAAGTCATAAATGGAGATCACATGATCCCAGCATGTTGCTACTGTGTTTTCTCAAAAACAAGACAGGGCCTTATTTATTTATTTATTTATTCTATTTTTATGCCGCCCTTTTAGACTCAGGGTGGCTTACAACATGTTAGCAATAGCACTTTTTAACAGAGCCAGCATATTGCCCCCACAATCCAGGTCCTCATATTGACTTGGCCTTATTATCAGTGGGGGTGGGGGTGCAGTAGGCAGCTTATTATTTTGGGGATGCAGTAGGCAGTGATTGTGGGACTAGAAGTGCCATCACTGCCACCTTCCCTCCCTTCTCTTGGCGCAGGCTGAGTGGTTGGCCCGCCTCCACCGCCTTGTGGAGCAAGACTCTGAAGGCCTGTGCCATTACATGCACAAACTGCGGGACTTCCTTCATCATACAGCACAGCTGGGTGCTGCTTCCATTCGTGCATGCAATGGCACATGCAGGTGGGACCTGTTGGACTGCGAACCACGTGTCCTACCTGACACTCGTAGCTTTTTCACGTTCTTTAGCAGCAGAAAGCTGCTTGCGAGTTCAGAAGTCTCAAACTCATGAGTTTTCTTTCGCAATGGGCTTCTCGCCGAGGAATGTGACAAATCTACGAGTGTCAGGGTGTTTGGCTCGCAGTGGGGTGCAATTTGGGAATGGTAGGTTGGGGTGGGGTGGGCTGTGAGGTGGGACAAGGTGGGGGGGTAGGCATGAGACATGAGTCCTACATGGGATTTGTAGCTCCGTTGCGTTCCTCGGCATTATGAGCACTGATTCTCCCCTCTGACTCTCAAGCGAGGCGGGAGGCGGAGGAAACTCATGGGCTGCCTGAAGAAGCCAAGTTAACAGCAAAACGTCTAGCTGGGCTCAGCAACAGAAGCAGTCGGGCACTTCCTTATCTCTTTCAAATGTGCCCCCCTCTCTTTCTCTCTTTTGATGTGTGTGGGAGGGAAGATTGCACTTAAGACACAATACCAGGAGAAGGAATCTCTTGGATGCATGCTGAACACAAAACATCTTTCTCTCCTTTCGCTCCAGGAGTTTGCACAGGCGTGATAAGTCTCATTTCTGGCAGAGTTTGGAAGAGAAAGATGTCTTGCATGCAGCATACAGCCAAAAGGTTCCTGCCGAGAAGGGGAGGGGGGTGGAGGGAAGGAAGGAAGGCAGGTGCCCGGGAGAGCTTCTCCCCCTTCCCACTTCACTTGAGAGTCGGAGGCCGGTAGGGGTCAGTGGACACAACACCAATGAACAGGTGGCTGTTCCCGCAGGGGATTCCTACACACTGCCCTCCCCTGTATCTTCCATCTGAGGGATGTGGGGAGAACAGGTGGAGCATGAGCAGCTTCAGTGGGCGAGGAGGGGGGGCAGCAGCAGGTAGCAGAGCTGAAAGGGCAGTGACAGGGACGGGCTGGATGCGCTGGTCTGCTGCTCAAGCCCTCATCTTGTAGGCTCGTTGAACTCAACCATCTCGCCGCCTCTTTGCAGGCAGGAGCATATTTCACAATGCAGCCGGAGACAACCCAGAGGAGCCAAGCTAGTTCCACAGGGTGTGTGCACACCCACATCTCACTTGCTATCGCTCTCCCGGCTGGGAGACACTCTTTCTCCAGCGGACACTCTTTTGGCAGAGAGAGAGATAGAGCGCGCAAGCGAGGGGCAGGTATATGCACAACTGCGAGACTGGCTTGGTTCCTCCTCCAGCAGCATTTTGAAATGCACTCTTGCCTGCCAGGAGGCAGCGAGGCAGGGATCGATGCTCACCTCCTCTTCCTCACAGGCAGGAGCATGTTTCAAATTGCCGTAGGCAGAGGATCGATGAGCCAAGCTACTGCTACCATGGGGTGTGCATGCACCCGCCTCTTGCTTGCTCTTGCTCTCCCAGCCAAAAGAGCAGCTCCCAGCATGTCCCTCCCTTCCCCTGGAAGTAGTTGGGTAGTTGGGGGCCCTTATTTTCGGGGGAGGGGGGTATTTCAGCTCAGGTGCTGAAAAGGCTAATTGGTCTTATTATGGGGACACATCTTATTTTTGGGGAAACATAGTACCATCATAAATACATGCCAATTGCCAAGCACTCAAATTTTTATCACATGACTGTAGGGATGCTAAGACAGTCCTAAGTGTAAGAACCAATTGTACGTCACTTTTTTCAATGCTTTTGTAACTTTGAACAGTTACCTCTCCACATGGAAGTGACAGGAAATCTCTCAGAGCACTGCAGGAGCAGACCTCAAATCCTCTTGTCTTCTTCACTTGCAATCTTCCCTGCTGGCTTCTCTACTGACTTCTGAGGAAGCCAGCAGAGAAGATTGCAAGTGGTAACCACATGATTGTGGCTCACTTGACAACCTGCCATAAATGCAAGCTGGTTGCCACGCACCCAAAATGTAGTCACATATTCACAACGGGATGGCAGTCACAAGGAGATATGTAGTGTGAGTCTTTATGGCAACCAGAGGTGCCTTTAGAATAGAACAGAATTCTTTATTGGCCAAGTATGATTGGACACACAAGGAATTTGTCTTTGGTGCATATGCTCTCGGTGCATGTTAAAAAAAAAGACAAGGTACATTTGTCAAGAATCATAACGTACAACATTTAATCATAGTCGTAGGGTACAAATAAGCAATCAGGAGTGCAGACTATAAAACATTCCATGTCCACCATAACTTTGCAAAGTTGTTAAATGGTCGGTTGTAAGTTGGGACTACCTGAATGTGGCAAAATGCTGTTTCAGTTATAGAAAACTGTAACTGAAAGAATGCTTTGATTCCCTTTATGTTAAATCTTGCAATCAACAGATGTAGCTACAGAATTCAAATAATAAAATTCATAATTCTGTTCCGTTGAATATAATATAATTTGGTTCAACCAATGTGGGTGACATTACAACGCATCTGAAAGACCATAGACTAAGCTAGAACATAAATCAGTTTTGAATCATTGAGTGTTTATATTTAACGTGGTGTGATCAGTTACTTATTTATACTGTGTTCTAGAAATGGTAAATAGCAACATGCTGTCATAATGAATACTTAAAGCATTCTTCTGATCTGTATACAGTGGTACCTCGTCTTACAACTTACCGTATTTTTCGCTCTATAAGACGCACCTGCTGATAAGACGCACCTAGATTTTAGAGGAGGAAAATAGAAAAAAAATATTTTGAGCCAAAAAGTAGGCTAAAATATTTATTACAATAACACTGCCCTAGGGGAATTGGGAAAATATACAAACAAGCAACAACAAATAAATAGCTCTAAATATTTTAGAATCCAAAGAAAGGAGAAGGCTGCATTCTCCTCGAAGAGCGTTAGCTTTACGGGCTAATCTCCCAAATACGTTGTGGGAGGGGGAAGAGGAGGCATAATAGGTGGGGGGCTGGGCTGCTGGTGACCGAAGCCTGGATACTCTCTCGTTCAGGCTCTGCTTGACTGCGGTGGCCAAGCTTGGGAAGCGGGAAAGCCAAGAGCGCCCAGCCATGAGGAGTGCGGGAAGGGAAAGTTAATAAGGTTACCCAAAACAACTGAAGTGAGAACGGCAGCAGCTGTTGTCGCTTCCCCTTGGCTGCCGCATCTCTCCGCCGACCGGCTGCGAGCGACTGGCTGGGTTTTGGGTCTTCGAGACCTCCCCGCCTCCGCCGCATTCGGAGCCCAAGAGGGGGAAAGAGAAGAATGGAGAGAGAGCCGTGCGCCGGAGGCGGACGCCGCTGCCGCCTCAACAGCAGCCACGGGAGGGGAGTCGCTGGAGCTGCCCCCGGACTTTTCACCAAGGCCAATGCCGCCAGCCCACATGCCCGCCTCTCCCCGCGGCGGCGGCGGTAGTGCTGCCCATTTTTTTGAGGGGAAAAGACGTCGGCTAAGGGGTGCCCGGTGCTTCCCGGCGAGGAGGAGGAGGAGCTGGGCTCCGGAGGGGCGCACGGGGAAGGGCTTGAGCCGCCGCCTTCTCCTTTCCTGCTGCGTCGGTGGCTTCCCTCGCAAAAGGCTGCGCCCGGTGCCGGCTGTTTGCCCCGCGGCTCTCTCGGCTCAGCGAGGGATAAGCAGCACGCGAGGCTGCGGCGAGAAACAACAGCAGCAGGAAAGGAGAAGGAGGCGGCTAAAGCCCTTCCCCGTGCGCCCCTCCGGAGCCCAGCTCCTCCTCCTCCTCGCCGGGAAGCACCGGGCACCCCTCAGCCGACGTCTTTTCCCCTCAAAAAAATGAGGCTTTCCGCCTTACGCCCTGCCTGATCCCACACTTTCCACCCGCAAAGATCAGCCTAGAGGCTTCGCCCTTCCCGCCCGCTCCCCCAGGAAAGAAAAAGCAGCCTGGCTCCCTTTCCCCTGGCCCTTACCTTCACAGCTCAGGCAGCGCTGGACTCCCCGCAGGGGAGTTCTACTGTATATCGCCGCTCCCCCTCTGCTCCAGCGCCTCCCCCCCCTCCCTGCCTGCATCTTCGCTCCATAAGACGCGGCTGATTTTTCATCCTACTTTGGGAGGAAAAAAACTGCGTCTTATGGAGCGAAAAATACGGTAATTCATTCCGTGACGAGGTTCGTAAGAAGAAAAGTTTGTAAGATGAAACAATGTTTCCCATAGGAATACTGTAAATGTAAAAGCGAATAATGCCTGCAAGCCCTTTAGGAAAATCCAAAACATTAAGGCTTTAAAAAAAATCAGTGGGCAGACAAAGCTGAGGCGAACAGAGTGGGGGAGAGGGACAGCGAGAGGTGGCAAGACATGGCAGTCCCAACGAAGCAAGGCTAAAAGAGCCTCTCTTGAGCTCCATGAGTCTTTGCCTCCCGTTTCTGTCCACCCCACTGTGCTCATTTCCCCCACACCTTTCTCCTCTCTTGAGCTCCATGAGTCTTTGCCTCCCATTTTTGTCCCCCCCAACTGTGCTCATCTCCCCCACACCTTTCTCCTCTCTCCAGCTCCATGAGTCCCTGCCTCCCGTTTATGTCCCCTCCCCGGTGCTCATTTCCCCCATGCAGTTTGGAAGGGGGGGAGTTTGTCTCTGGGATTCAAAGCAGCGCTGGCAAAAATGAAGGGAATGCCAGCGAGGGGAGCCTCAGGGAAATCCCAGCAATGCAAGAATGGGCACTTTGGCTGGCAACGGAAGTCCGGAGGCGGGGATTCCCAGGGAAATCCCAGCGCTTTGGGGCATCCAAGCTGCAGTGGCTCGGGTTTGTAAGGTGAAAATAGTTCAGTAGAAGAGGCAAAAAAATCTTAAACACCCGAGTTCGTATCACGAAAGGTTCGTATGAAGAGGGGTTCGTAAGACGAGGCATCACTGTATTTAAAAATATCGATGTAGATTACTGGATATCTGGAGCAGAAAATTCTGCAGGTACAGGATAATGTATTCCTGATCCTAGTTCAATATCTAATTTCTAAATAAATCAATTGCAGTCTTACTGTCAGTTGAATTGAACTCAAAACATAAATATAAATAAATTGGTTGTTTTAATTGTAGAAATTAAGATACAGTACAGTAGTCGAGTTATGACAGTAACTGAGTGTGCCATTTTAATGACATTTTTGCAGTGTGAGTTAAGCAAATCCTTTGTTTACTATGGCACTGTTTTGCTGAAAACCAAAAATAAGTGCCAGTTTTTTGGCAAAGCCATCATAAAATGTGGCCATGTGGTTGTGGGATGCTGCACATGGCCATAAGTGCAGAGATACCAATTGCCCAAAGTGGATTCATATGACCAGGGGAGGAGAGGGCAAGTGTTGCAATTTTGGACCTAGGTCACAAGTCCCCTTTTTCAGGTATGTTGTAACTTTGAATGGTTGCTAAGCAGACAGTCATAAATCAAGGACTTATATATGAAAGAACAAAAAGAGATGCATGCAAACTAGCATTTTATCTGCCCAAGATTATAAACTTGGATTGAATATATTATTGAGCTTGTGCTATTGTTTTCCATGGCTTGAATTCTCTTCTGTTTGCGTAGGGTGGGAAAGACATCTCTTATGAATCAGTATGTTAACAAGAAATTCAGTAACCAATACAAAGCTACAATAGGAGCAGACTTCCTGACTAAAGAGGTGATGGTGGATGACAGATTAGTCACAATGCAGGTAAGTGTTTGCTTTTAGCATTTTCTTATATAAGATCCCATTTCTGTTTCCCATTAATCAATGTATGCCAGCTCAGCTTACATTTAAATAGCATGTTATACAGGACATTTCTTATTATTCTTTATTTCTTCAGAGTTTGCAGCAGTGCGCAAGCTCACACTGTGATTTTAAAATCTCAGCATCAGAACTTCAGAAACCCAAACTTCATAAATTTGAAATTAGGACAAACATGCTTGTATGGGACATCATCTCCCCAGCCAAATGGTCTGAGAGAGACAAGATTTTCCCAGTATATACACCTGAGAAGGGATCAGAAGGGTCACCATCCAGGGAATGGCCACCTCAGCAGTGACCACCTACTGTTCCAGCCACCCCCTGAGGTTGGATGTATCCTTGTGTCTTTTAGAAAACAATGGTAAAGACAGTCCTGTTTAGGAGAACAATGATAGCAGTCGCTTTGTTTTTAACAAGTATCCATGGATGTTTTTAGTGCCATTTTGTTGCTGTTTTTTTAATGGCAGGCTGACTATAGTCGAACTAAGCTGCAGATACAAAATAACCCGCTATAGATTAAATGGGAATTGACTTGATTTGATAAGCTGGTATCTTATGAAGATTTCGGATCTTATATAGTTCATGTTTCCTGTTATTTGATTATGATAAAAATAATGAATCAATTGTCAAATTCTGCTACTCATCTTTAATTATGGGATCTTACTATTGCTGTATCTGATGAATCATATCAGGGTAGTCTTCAGGATTTTCAGTTCAAATATTAATAGATCTCATTAGATCACACATCTGGGCCTATTCTATTCTAGAGTGGTTGCCAAGATAGCTCAGGAGACATTCTTCCACTGTGAATCCTATAGTTAAAAAAAGGTGAGGAAGGGAGAAACTAGTTTGTAACAAAGGGGTGCTGAGAGCAGCAGCGAAAGAGACCTAGTGTCAGCGTTCCAAATAGCATCTGAGAAATAAACCAAGTTGCAGTCCAATTCTCTCAATCAGAGCTTGATTTATTAACAGAACCATGTTAACTACGCCATTGTCATTCCGATTCTGAATCCTTCCCAGAATCCCACCTAGGTTAAGGTTCATCTTACATCCCCCACACCCACAAGTTCATCACGAGAGCCAGTCTGTGTGCAGGGGCTTATCAACTTCCTCTGTTCTTCAGTTGAGGCAGAACAAACGGTGGCCTTGACGTGGAGAAAGGAATCTTTGGTTGTGTCTAGTAACTTTCCCCTCTGACTACTCACTACCCCTCCCATCCCCCCTTGTGCTGTGTCAGGCTGAACTCTCTAACTCCACATGAAGACTTCGGCCTGACACCTAATTTCCCAAGTGCTATTCATCCCCAAAGGCGGAGATAAATTATCTTAGAACCACAATACTCAAAATGAGATCTGGGTTGACTTTGGCATTCCTTATTTGTGGTAATGAAGAAATTGGGCTGATCTGATTAAAACCTTACTCAGATTGGTTCTATGAATAAGAAAGAGGAGTAGATCTAAAGCCTAACTTCCTTTGCATTTCTAGAAGGAAGCTGACAGCCTCTTTGATATAGGGCCTCTTCATGTGACTGTAAACCCAATTTATTCCCCAGAGGTCTTAAGTATGCAGAAAATGTTTCGAAGGCAAGAGGCAAGAAAACAGGGCCACTATATGAAGAGAGGAGAGGAGCGCTGATCCCATATTTTAAAGCATCAGGTTTTGAACAGACAAATTACTGTTAAGTGACTGTGTTTTTCTCTTCTCTGCAGATATGGGACACAGCGGGGCAAGAACGGTTTCAGTCTTTGGGAGTGGCCTTCTACAGGGGAGCAGACTGTTGCGTGCTGGTTTTTGATGTAACGGCTCCCAACACATTTAAAACACTTGATAGCTGGCGAGACGAGTTTCTCATTCAAGCCAGTCCACGAGATCCTGAGAACTTTCCTTTCGTTGTACTGGGAAACAAGATCGACTTAGAAAATAGACAAGTAAGTGGGAAGCTACATTGGACTAGAACCAGAGCAGAAACCCCCCTCCCGTTCCTTCTCTTCTCTCCCCTGGCCCCCCCCCCAGATATTTTGCAAAATGTGATACCCAAGTGCATGAATAAAATACCTGCTTTTGAGAATATAAATGGAATAACATTGCTTTGGGAAGAAGCTTTGGGTGTGCAAAGATTTCTCAGCACTCATGAGCTCTAAGAGTTATTTGCTACTGGTAATAAACAAAGGGTTGCTGGTTAATAGGAATGTATGAACTTAACTGAGTTAAAATAACCTTCCTGTGTTACCAGGTTACCACAAAACGAGCACAGGCCTGGTGCTACAGCAAAAACAATATTCCTTATTTTGAAACCAGTGCGAAGGAAGCCATTAATGTGGAACAAGCTTTCCAGACAATTGCACGAAATGCACTTAAACAGGTGAGCCCTGCCTAGTGCCCTCTTTTGGCAGTTAATTCATATTCCCCTTATAAGATCAAACTTGCTGATGGCTGTCTATAGCCCGTAACAGATGTTGTGTCTATTAGCAGTTCTCCAATTTACTTTTCCAAATAACCAGCTTGTTTGCAATATTTTAACATCCTGTATGGGATCACCTGTGGGATCTTTGGTGTCATTAGGGTTGATTTGGTTTAAAAAAGAGCCGAATGAGCTACCTCCAGCCTCACTTAGTGTCATCCATGGCAGGAAAGGTTTGGAATTTCGTTTTTTAGGGATAGTTTGGAGGTAATGTCCATAAGAATTCCTTGGAAATGACACTAAAGTTTGCATGCCTCCTATTCCCAAAGCAGGAGCTGGTCAACTTGAAGCAAAGTAATTTTGAATTGTAGTTGGTGACGCCTGTCCTCTTTCCTGGTAGGAAACTGAAGTGGAGCTTTACAATGAATTTCCGGAACCCATCAAGCTAGACAAGAACGACCGAGCGAAAGCTTCTGCTGAGAGCTGTAGCTGCTGAGGTGGGGCTGGAGGGATTAAGCACAGTCCTTCACAAACCGATATCACACTTAGGCCTTCAACCATAAATGGCCCTTCTCTTGTCCTGGGGGAAATAAAGATACCATTTTCAGCGGCCAAAATTGCCCCCTGACCGTGAACAACTTGTAAACCCATTCATTCCTCCACACAACTTCATCAGTATCCTTGCATCCCATTACATTTTTATGGTAGCAGACCTTTCTCCTCTAGTTATTAAAAAGGAACCTCTTATACATTTGGAACTTAAGCTACATCCAGATGTCCCTTGGAAAGAAACTGTGTACAGATACACTGTAACAATTTCCCTTTGTCTTGTGTTTCCCCTGTGAAGGCGACAACTGGAAAGGCTGATTACTCATAGTTCATTACAAGCTCAGCACTCAGTCCCACTAGGTTGAGTTTTGTATGTATCTGTTAATGCTTGTTACTTTTAACTAATCAGAACTTTTTACAGTATCCACATATTATGTAATGGCTTCTTTAGGAAAAAAGAATCTTATAGTACATGTTAATATATGCAACCAATTAAATGTATAAATTAGTGTAAAATTCTTGAATTACATGTTTAAGTACTGAAACACAAAGCTGTTTAGAAAATGAACAGGACACTTATGAAATGCAGCGTGCTAGCAGCACAAGTCCAAATAGAGACAGTATTCTGTACAGTAGAAGCAAGAATTATGTAAACATTTTTATTGATTTAAGAGCCAAAAAGCTTCATCTCCTTGAGAAATATTATCTGGCTTATTTGTAGTGGAAAATTTTCAAATGCATGATTTTGCGTGCCGGACTATTGGGCTTCAGAAATTAAATACAGTTTTCAAAATGATTGCTTTGTTTCCTTTTAACCCCTTCACAGTTACTCTACAAATGTGTGTAAAAAGGAATTTTAACATGAAACGCCCAATTCTTATAAATACAGCTCCATCTGGATAGTGACAGTCACTCTTAATGGCCACGTGTCCTTTCCTCCTCCTCCTCCTCCTCCTCCTCCTAACATCCCATGTCTGGATTTCGTCTAATGAAACCCTGACCATTTTGTTCTTCCCTCTTATGCTTGCATTTGTAGTTTTCTTGAATGGAGCATTTCTATACCCCGCCCCCCCAACCTGAGGTCTACACTCTAGTATGTAGCCAGAACTCTTCTGTAAAGAACACGCCAATAAACTTACCAAGAACAAAAATTCTTGCTCCCTGTCTCTATGTTTCTCCTTATGTAAGCTAGCGCTTCAGAACCAATTTTATGGTTTTATCCAATGTTCATATTGTGGGATATTGACCTGGCAGAGAACAGTTGCTAAGTTTAGGTTTTCCATTCTGGATTTTGAGAAAGAAACTTATGTGGTAAAGGATGAAACTATATGACAGAAATGTATAGAGGCATATTCACTATTCAGTTATATTAAATTATGTTAGACAACTGGTTATTGAATGTCATTGATTCAGACCTACCCAATGTGTGCTACCAGATTTATTCCAGAAATTGATAGGTTCTGGGGAACAAATAGCAGTATCATTTGGACTTATATATCACTTCACAGTGCTTTACAGCCCTCTTTAAGCGGTTTACAGAGAGAGCATATTGCCCCCAACAATCTGGGTCCTCATTTTACCGACCTTGGAAGGATGGAAGGCTGAGTCAACCTTGAGCCTACTGAGATTCGATCTGCCAAACTGCTGGCAGCCAGTGATCAGCAGAAGTAGCTTGCAGTACTCTAATCACTGCACCACTGAGTCTCTGCAAAGGATGGCAAAAAAAGGCCAATTCATATGTAACCATGAAAGTCTGCTCCGGACATCAGATGTAACAAGGATTTTTTAAACAGTTTTAGGGTTATCTGTAGAGACTGGAAGCCACATTTCTAATAGTACAATTGGTTTATTTGTTGTATGTCACTCAAGCAGAATTGGACATAAGTGCCATGTTCTTTAGATCTTGGATCTAAAGATCTAAACTTGGAGATTTTGGGGATCTCCAGTTTTCTTAAAAATCTCCTACTGGAGAAGCCACAATTCTCTAGAGCAGATCACCAGGCACATGAGCTAAAGAAAAATGGTCAATGAAGAAGCAATTCCAATAGGACAGGACTGTCAAACTCCCGACCCGCAGGCTGGATGCATCACGTGCTGGCCACGCCCACGCCTGGTTTAACAAAGGGGAACAGTCCTAATACATCATGTGACACCACCATGAAGAAGTGATTTGACGCCCCTGCAATAGAACAGTGCCAGTAGATAGCAGCAATATGGATATTTGATTTGACTTGACTTGACAAGACAGATCCGACTGATTGATAGGAAATGCCATTTCAAATGGTGGCATTCAAAATTTCAGATGATCCATAAGATAATATCCAAAGGTCCTAATTGTAATTCTAAAAATGATGAGATGGCTGACATAAAAATACAGTAATTCTTAAAGGAATTATGTTGTCTTGAAAAAAATGTTGCTTTATAGAATATAATATCAAATTAACAAAGAGACCAAAATGAAAAGTACTGGTTTCTCAAATCTTTGGGATCCTAACTCTGTTTTGTCCTTAGATAGTAGCTTCTGCTTTGTCGCAGTGAAGAGCTTGCAAAATTAAAAGCAAAATTACTGAACAAATGTTATTGGTCATTATATTTCCTTCTGTTAAATGGGAATGACAGATTATTTGTTTTATCAGTCTCTTTTAATTTGGTGAATATGTAATGTTGATGCTTACTCTGCTCCTCAGAATAATTCATTGAGATGAACAAAGCCAACTTGAGCACAAAATGTTGCTTGCGTAAACATTATAATTCAATTTATTGTGCCAGTTAAATTGTAAAGTGATGGAATTCACATCTCCCATGAAGAACAATATTTATCTTGTCAAATAAGTCGGTTATTAAGCAATTCTGATAAACTAAAATTGAATAAATCACAAGTCATATTATTGCTTAATGTAGAATGGCAGTTCTGTAAGTAAATCATTAGGCCATGATTGTGTTGTCCTGAAAGTGGTTTAGAGGGATGGATGGCAGTTGGCTTGTACAAGAGATACTTCCTGGAATACTGCTAATTCCCACTTCGCAAAACTCTCTTCTGTGGTACTTAATAAGAAAAAGATGGTGATCATGATGAAATAGGCATTGGCCCTTCAAGTGCCTTTACTTCTCTTCTTGCTCTTCTATCTCTTCTACAAGAGCAAAAACACTTTCCTGGGGTTTACTTTAATGGCACAATATTAAAAAGCTTTAGTCTTGCAACTTGATTGCGATTAAAGGTTATATTTTGTAGTAGCCTTATTTTTATTTATGTAATCCTGTTCCAAAAAAGGATGTTGTACGGCATGTTGAAGTCCTGTTTTCCTTTTTCCAATTAACACTAGAGGTTTAGATTAAAATGTCTAAAAGTTCTTGACATTATGTATACCAACTTGTGATGATATGGGTAGCTAATTAAGAATTTGACACACGTTACAAAAGACCTTGGCATATTTTCTGCATATTGAGCTGAGCTAAACGGAAGTATATGAAATCTAGAGGGAAAATGCTTTAGTTTGTTTTTGTTCTTCTCAAAATAATAACTTCCATATGTCTGAAGTATGGTTCTGCAGGAATGCAGCTGTAGTTTAGCTCAACTCAGATAGCATTTTATGAAATGTTACACTTAATCTGCTGCTATTGGCTCATAGGTGGGAGCATGTTTTCCTAGGTATGTGATCAACTATCATTGTTATACTTCATTGTGAAGACTACATCTTCTGCATGGATTGACTGCATAATCAGTGCCTGGGCTCTGCTTTCCTGTTGACAAATACTCAGCATGATTTCCACATGGATCATTGCTGTAAACATGTTTTGATCAGAAACTGGTTCATGAGGAAGAGCATTTGGTACCCGGGGTTTTATCTTATAATAAAATGCTTTTTATCCACAAATTTATAAATGTCAGAC
The DNA here is from genome assembly GCF_031021105.1 of Erythrolamprus reginae. Lineage (NCBI taxonomy): Eukaryota > Metazoa > Chordata > Lepidosauria > Squamata > Dipsadidae > Erythrolamprus > Erythrolamprus reginae. Next base: position 78,370,541 of record NC_091951.1, read on the forward strand.
AGGATACATATTTGGAAAGAAAATTGTAATTTTCTATGCCAAGCCTTTTAGGAGGTGCAAAAGGATGACGACCCATATTAATGTTCCCACTCAGAAGAAACAGGACAAGGAGAGGAGGAATTGTTATTCCTTAGCATGGTTTTCATGAAGGACAGGAGTAAGTCGCCTCATTTTCATTGAGGCATTTTGTTGGCTCCAAAGGCTGCAATATAATGAGGATTTTTCAGGCTTTAAGAGAAGGGAAATTTAATTTTTTTTCTTTTTCAAAAACTATTAAGGCTTTTTTATATAATGTAATACACTTTGGAATGTTCCCCATTTTCAATTGCTGTGGAAAAAATAGTTGCATATCAGAAGCATAGAGCATGGGTTACAAAATCTACCAGAATCAATCTTTAAACTAGATAACCACTAAAGAGAAATCTAGTGATAGTGATTCAAAATGATTGATTAACGTTTCTTTTTTAGAGTTGTATTTGAATTATAGGCAGTCATGACAAATATAATATCTTAAACATAAACTTGTTTGGCCTTTTCTTTTCATTGGCAATTGTTTTGTTCACCTTACAATCTGTCATTTTAGGAGGCCAAGAAATTCCAGGGAAGAATATGGTAATACAAGTGTAAAACTATTCTTCATTTATGGGTATGAATGTATGTATGTACATTTCGCATTAGGGCAGGAGCAAGCATTAGTGCTATAGTAGCAGTAGTAACTCTTATCTTCTTCAGCACTGCATTTATGTCTGATGAGAACTTTAATAAATGAAGAGTTTAAAATATGGTTGTTGAATTCACAAACTGTAAATACTGGATAAGGGGGAGAGTAAATGAGCCAATGCTTTAGAGAAAAAAATTGTCCCAAAGTTGTGTTAACTTGGGTATATCTCATGCTTGGAGTCTCCAAGAAGCACACAGGAGAAGGAACGTTGGCTTACCTAAATGTTCTTCTATGTGTGCTGCGGGAGAGTCCAAACCATTCCCAGCAATCCTCTGGCCCAGGATCAACATTGTGGCTGGATTTAACAGTCCTGGACATTCTGGTGATCTACACCTTCGTTAAAACAACTGTCCTCGGTGGAGCAGAGAGGGCATGACCAGATCTCTTCTTAACTCAGTCGCTAGGCAACCAACAAGTTAATTCCATTCTTGGACTCTCCTACAACACACATAGAAGAACATTCAGGTAAGCCAAAGGTTCCGTTTCAACAAGATCTTCACAGGCCATTCAGAAATCAAGTTGAATTTCAACGGAGAAACATGCAAAAGCATTTGGTTGGAAAAAGGCAAAGGCATGAATACAGACTGGAGGAGGACCACAATACAAAAGGATTTCAGAGTGTTGGTCTCAACGGGAACAAGAATCAACAATTTATGGAGACGTTGTTTCAATAGGGAGATAGTGTCAAGATCAACAGAACACATTCTGTTTTGATCAGTTTGCTTTCAAACGTTGCCAACAGCTTGGGGCCCTCTATTTTAGGAAGGATATTATCACCTTCAGAATATCCAGAGCACAGAAGCTGATGATATATAGAGTCTGGGTGGAAAACATAGGGAATAATTGGTCAACCAGCACAAGTGTTCTACGGAGACATGACAGCTGTCTTTAAATATCTGAAGGGCTGTCACCTAGGAGATGGAGAGAAATGTTCAGTGTTGTTCCAGAAGCCAGGCAAAAAAGTGAGTTGAAATCACATAGATTTCATTTGTCCATTGGTGCAAGTTTCCTGATCATACTAGCTATTAAACAATGGAGCTGCCTTGAGAAGGTATCTCCTTTGCTGGAAGTACGTATATAAGCAGACAAGTATACAGTACTGTAGTAGTAGGTTCCTATATTGGATAGGGGATTGGACTTCTGGCCCTTTCCACATTTTAACTTTTATGATTGTGCTGAAGAAGATTCCACTACATAGCTGGAAGAAAAAATGATTAAAAACTTGGAAAAATGTAAGCTGCGCAGGAAGGAAGAAGGTGATATTCGGCATTAAGCATTGCTTTAAAAAGTCAGTAATAGTCTTTGAGCCAATAGAGGGTTTTGCCCCATAAGCAGTATTGATTCGGTGTATGTAAAATCAATGGCATAAATGTAAGCAGCATGCCATTATTCACCAAATTAATGCAGGGAAAACTATAAATTATGTGGTACAGGAAATCAGTTGATTGCATAAGCCCTGTTCCCTCTGGATTTATGGGGGTTAAAGGTTATGTAGAAAGCCTTCAGGCCACTTGCCCCTCAGTATAGCACAGTTGTTTGGATCCAATATATGAGTGTCTTAATATGTTACCAATCAATACAAAAAGATAAATTGTTACTTTATGGAGTCTCAAGCGATTAGTAAATGTTAAGTTTGTTTACTTATATAGTTTTCTAATGCAGTGACTTTCAACCTTTTTTGAGCCGCGGCACATTTTTTACATTTACAAATCCTGGGGCACACCACCAACCAAAATGACACCCTAAGACACTCTCCTCTCTTTTTCCATCCTTATCTCCCCCTCCTTGTGTATGTGTGTGTACACACTCTTGAACCATTTCCAAAAACAGGTGAGGGCTGGGGTTTTTTGTCTTATTCTTTGGGTGCTTTTTATCATATGCTTTAAATCAAGAGTCACTTCTCTCTCTCTCTTGTTTCTCCGTACTGAAGGAGCGGGTCCAGCAGTCACATGGGTTGCTCATGTCCAATCCGGTGGAACTGAGCCTAGTATTAAAAAAGCTTGCCGGATCCGCCCCTTCCCCAGAATTCGCTCAGTTCGCATATCCTGCGGTTGTATTGTGATAGCTCGTTCAACATTCTAACACCTTCCCTTCGATCCTTTTCTTCAAAAGTAGTAAGATTTGTTTTATCATTATTATTTACTTGCACCAATAGCGCCAGCCGTTTGCGGCTCGGCTTTTTTCCTTTGGAGAAGTTGCGGTTTCGTTTCCCCCCGGCGGTTTTGCCGGTTACGATTCCTGCGGCCGCTTGTGGATTCTTCTAATCCTTTGGCCTGGAGGTCCTGGTGCAAGTATTAATCTATTGAATTATTGATTATTTATTGTATACAATATATTTAAGGGCTTAAGAAATACCTCCTGCGGAGTGAGACGCCTTCTAGTCTCCTGGACTTAGTCGATCGCTTCCCCTTTAAGAAATTTACGGGGCGATTTTTTCGGCGCGAAGGCCTTCGCGCCCTTTTTAAATCTAGGCCTCTCGTGTTGGCCTCCTGCCAGCCGCGTAGGCCTCAGTCCACCGCGTGGATCCCGGAGCGGGCCTTGGGGGTCCCAGGCTAAATTCTCCACCGGCTAAGCCTCCAACCAGAGTGCCTTGGTTTACTTAATTATAAAGTTTAGGGAGGCTGGCCCCGCTGGATTTGGGGGCACGAACTCTGGGTTTGCCCAGATTGTCCTCAAGTTTCAGCAGCTTCGAGGCCTCGAAGCAGGATCCATTCCTCTTGGGAAGTCCTTGAAATTCTTCTCCTTATTATTCAGTTATTGGCTCAGCCTTGTCTTCTGTTAATTGTCAGACTATGGCTACTTTTCCCAAGAGAGGCACAACTAAAGGTCCCAGAGAGGCCAGGCCTACAGGCGATGAGATTACTAGTATCCCCCAGGCCTCTTCCTCCTCTTCTCCAGGGGCCCGCCCCTCGACCAAGGTCACCAGGGCCGAGAAGAGAAGGGACCTAGCCCTACAAAAAATCCATGACAAATCAGCAAAACGTTTGAAAGTGCAGGCCCAAGTAATCAGTAGTCAAGACCCACCAGAGGCTTCTAGTCTTCCTCCTTCTGGGGTCCCTGTGTTATCTCTGGATGAGCCAAACCTAGACAGACCCCAACCTAACCTATGGGGCATAGGTCCAGAGGAACCAGATATTATTGAAGATTCCCCCCAGCCAGGATCCTCCCAGGCCTTTAGGGATTCTTCTGCCATTTCTGCTGATATTTCCAGCTTACCTCCTGAGTTCCAGTCTATTTTTGCTGTGTTGTCCAAAGCCATTGATGCCAAACTCTCCACCATCAATGAGCTTCCCTTACCTCTTCCTCCTTCTCGCTCCTCCCGCCCCTTGGGTTCTCCCCCAGCGGTCAGAGCTCCTATGCAGGATGATTCAGATTCCTCCCAGGATGAATATGAGGATATAGAGGATGATGAGGATGCTTTTCAAGGCTTATCAGATGATGAGGAATCCCAAATAAAGGTTCCTCCTCCAATTACTATTTTTCCTTCTCAATTATTCAAATCTCTCCTCCTCAAAGCTAGAATTTCTACGGGATTAGCGGCCCAGGAGAAACAAGCCTCCACTTCCACTGATCCCCCGGAGGAGAATTTACCTTACTTCACAGAGGAACAGGAGGATAACGAGGTAATTCCTATGCCTAAGTTGTTTAAAGATGCTTTACTCAAACAGTGGGAATTTCCAGCCTCTGGCCTTAATCCCTCCACCAAGGACAGAAAGTTGTACAAACTTTCCTCTTCCTATGAAGAGCTTCTATCCTTTCCCAAACCGGATGAACCTGTCAAGATTCTTCACTCGGCAGCGGCTGTGCCAGGCGAGGCGGAGGAAGTCCTCCGCCCAGAGGACAAGCGCATTGAGCAAATGCTCAAAAGAGGATTCACCGCTGATTCCTGGGCCACTAAAAGCTCTGCAGCGGCTTCCTTTTTCTCCAGAGCCATGCTGCTGTGGCTTCGCCAACTTCAACAGCATATTCCTCCCGATGACTTGAGAGGTCAACAAGACTTCAACAAGGTCTTTGCAGCTGCCCAGTACGTGGCTGATGCCACCTTGCAATCTACTAGATTTTCTGCTAAGTCTATTGCAGCTTCTACTACGGCAAGAAGACTCCTATGGATTCGCCCTTGGCAAGCGGGAGTTCGCCAAAAGTGGCAGTTATCCCAGGGTCCCTTAAAGCGCGACCTTCTCTTCGGTGATCTTCTGGATCCACTCCTCACGGAAACCACGGACAAGAAGAAAGTTTTGGGTCCAACCACAAAAAAGGCTACCAAAACGCAGTCCTTTCGTCGCCCAGGGCGCCAGCAAGATCAAGCGGCTTCCTACCAGAGATCTCCAGGTCAGTATTCCCCCCGCTTTCGTTCCCAAGGTAGGAACTCCAGGGGTAGAGGGTTTCGCTTCCAAAGGGGAGCTTCCTCTAACAGGGCTTCAAAAAAACCTAGATGGTAATCTTACCTCTATTCCCATAGGGGGTCGCCTAGCTCATTTCGCCTCTAATTGGCGTCTCACCTCCAAGGACCCTTGGGTCATTGACACTGTTCAAACAGGCCTTCTTTTAGAATTTATTTCTCCTCCCCCTAAACGTTTTATTTCCTGCCCTTCTCCCAGGTCATCCTCAGATTGTAACCGTATGGAGGAGGCCATTTCTCATCTATTGTCCATCAGAGCCATTCAACCGGTCCCTTCCGGTCAGAAGGGCCTAGGTTTTTACTCCATCCTATTTATGGTTCCAAAGTCCTCCGGAGGTTGGAGAGCTATTTTGGATTTAAAGAAACTAAATCTATTCATCAAATATAGGAAGTTTAAGATGCACTCCTTGTCTTCTATTTTGGCCGCCATTCACTCGGGAGATTTCATGGTCTCCTTAGACCTCACTGAGGCCTACCTTCACATTCCTATAGCCAAATGCCACAGAAAATTTTTACGTTTTTCCTTTCAAGGCAGGCATTTCCAGTATAGGGCGATGCCATTTGGCCTTTCCTCGGCCCCTCGGGTCTTTACAAAGCTCTTGGGGTCCCTGGCGGCCTATATCCGGGCGTTTCCCATCCACATTTTATGTTATCTTGATGATATTTTGATTCATGGGAACTCCCTAGAGAAAGTGAAAACAGACCTTTCTGTCACCATGTCAGTCCTTCAGGACCATGGATTTTCCATCAACTTTGATAAAAGCCACCTCCAACCTTCCACATCCATTTCTCACCTGGGATCCATTATTGATTCAGAATCCTCCCAGGTTTTTCTCTCTCCCGAGAGAAAACTCAGTATAGTGGAGTTAATTTCTAACATTTTATCTAATTCTTCAGTTTCCATAGTCACTCTATCTTCCCTTTTGGGGAAGATGGTGTCATGCATAGGCATCATTCCCTGGGCTCGCCTTCATGCTAGGGAACTCCAGTGGCTCCTGTTACCTTTTCAGAGATCAGGGCACAGCAACTCAAATCGACGCATTGTCATCCCACTGAGTGTTCGCAGATCCTTCAAGTGGTGGAAGTCTCCGGCCATGGACAGAGGATCCCCGTTCAGGTGCCCGGATCAATTTGTCATCACCACAGATGCCAGTCTATCGGGATGGGGCGCCCACGCCCAGGGGATGATAGCCCAGGGCACGTGGTCCCCGGAGGAAGCTTCCAGGCCAATCAATTGGCTAGAGTTAAGAGCCGTTTCCCTGGCTCTGAAGCATTTCTCTCCTCGCATTCCCAACCGGCACGTTCTCATTCTCACCGACAACATTGCCACAAAAAGCCATATTTGCAGACAGGGGGGCACGAGATCCAAGGCTCTCATGAGGGAGGCCCTCAAGTTGGGCCTTTGGGCGGAAAAACACCTCCAGTCGCTCCTAGCCGATCACATCTCGGGGAGTCTCAACGTCCAGGCGGATTGGCTATCCCGGGCAACGATAGACCCAGGAGAGTGGAACCTCCACCAAGACCTGTTCCATCAAATCACCCTCAGATTCGGCCTACCAATCCTGGATCTCTTCGCGACCAATGCGAACGCCCAACTCCCTCGCTTCTATTCCAGATTTCCATCCCCGGGAGCGGAAGCAATCAATGCCCTCCGGAGTCCATGGCCTCCAGGCCTACTCTACGCATTTCCTCCAATTCCAATCCTCCCGGACGTGATTCACAAGGTCCTCACCGAGAGGGCCCGAGTAATCCTAATCGCCCCTCACTGGCCCCGCCGGCCCTGGTTCGCGGATCTCCAACAGCTGTCCGTCCAGGACCCTTGGCGACTCCCCGTTTCGGGGGATATGCTGCGGCAGGGGGCCTCTTTCCATCCAGACCCGGAGTGGTTCCACCTCACCGCCTGGCTGTTATCAGGAGAGATTTAGAACTGCGTGGTCATGACCCCGATTCAGTGGAGGTGATTTTAAAGGCCAGAAGGGGTTCGACCAATCGAATCTACGACCACACGTGGTCCAAGTTTCACCAGTGGTGTCTACAGGAAGGTCTCTCCCCTCTGTGCATCCCCATACACAGAATAATTTCCTTCCTTATGCAAGGCTTCCATAAAGGACTTTCCACCAGCACCCTCCGGCGTCATCTGGCAGCCATTTCATCTGTCCTAGGGGGTCCCCGCAGACAGCCTCTCCGATCCTTCCCTGAAGTTCAGGAATTCCTCAAGGGCATAGCCAACCTCAGACCTTCCAAGGTCCACAGGTACCCATCCTGGGATTTGCCACGGGTTCTCCATTCCCTCACGCAGGCACCATACGAACCCCTAAAATCGGCGTCCCTCAGGTACCTATCCTTTAAGGTAGCATTCCTGGTGGCTATTACCTCTGCCCGACGCATTTCGGAGCTGGCTGCCCTCTCAATCAGGCAGGACCTTTGTCAATTCCATCAGGACAAGGTAGTCTTGCGACTGGACCCCACCTTCTTACCCAAGGTCAGTTCCATGTTCCACAGATCTCAGGATATTGTCCTACCTTCCTTCTGCCTCCAACGAGACCATCCCTTGGCAATTAGATGGCACACCCTGGATCTCACCAGAGCGCTGAGAATCTATATCCAACGCACAGGACCCTTTCGGAGGTCAGAAGCACTTTTTGTAGCCTATCATCCCAGAGTCATGGGGGCCAAAGTGTCTTCAACAGTAATAGGCCGTTGGATCAGAGGGACTATATCTAAGGCCTATGAGTCGGCCTCCCTCTCAGTTCCAAGGAACATCACAGCGCATTCCACCAGGAGCGCAGCCACCTCGGCCGCTTGGGCGACTCAAGCCCCGTTGGAGGAGGTCTGCAAAGCAGCCACTTGGGCCTCACCAAATTCCTTCATCAGGCACTACAAGATTGATTCTTACGCTTCAGCGGACGCTGCCTTCGGCAGAAGGGTACTCCAATCCGTTATCTCACACGATAGCAAGCTAATCCCACCCTAGGGACCATCTATTGGGTATGTCCCATGTGACTGCTGGACCCGCTCCTTCAGTACGGAGAATAGGCGTTGATTGCTTACCTGAACGCCTCTTCTCGTACGGTGAGCGGGTACAGCAGTCACTTCCCGCCCTTGTATGTGTCTTCTTTACCTTTCTATATCTTTCTTCCTCTAACAATGAGAGTTGAACACTACAGAGCTTCACAACTGAGCCTAGTCTATGGATTCGCGAATTCTGGGGAAGGGGCGGATCCGGCAAGCTTTTTTAATACTAGGCTCAGTTCCACCGGATTGGACATGAGCAACCCATGTGACTGCTGTACCCGCTCACCGTACGAGAAGAGGCGTTCAGGTAAGCAATCAACGCCTATTCTCTCTCTTTCCTCTCATTCTGCCTCAATCATTTTCTCATTTCTCTTTTTTTTCTCCCCTTTTTTCTCATTTTTCTCCTTTTCTCTCTTTCTCTTTGCTTGCTTCCTCTCTCTCTTGCTTTCTTTCTCAATCTTGCTTTCTTTTTCTTTCACTCTTTCTTTCTTTCTCGCTTTCTTTCTCTCTCTCTCCCACTCTCCCTTGTTATCTCTCTCTTTCTCTCTTGTACATCATGCCGGCAACAGCGGCATCGGGCAGTAGTGACAGGGTGGCGGCAGGGCGGTCGGCTGCAAGTGGGAGCTCCAGGGTGGAGGCACCGAATAGTGGTGGCTGGACATGTTGCTGGACACCGTATATGCTTGCACTGGGCATGGGCACAGGGCTGGCACCTCTGTCCCAGCCCAGCCAGGCCAGTGCCAGCCCCACAGTGCCAGCATGTATGGCGTCCAGCAACACGTCCAGCTGCCGCCATCAGTGCCTCCACCCTGAAGCTCCTGCTCGCAGCCGACCGCCCTGCCATCGCCCTGCGGCTACTGCCCGGTGCCACTGCTGCCATGCCCTCCCTCTCCCGCTGCCAGTGCCCTCCTGCTGGGCCCCAAAGCTCACCTGCTGCCGCCACCAGGAAAGCTCCAGCCAGGCGGGGCGCTGCAGCTGCCGGAAAACTTGGAAGGCGCAAAGAAGGAAGCTCAACTTACGGTCTTGCAACTTTTTGCTCTTCGCGCCCTCAGCAAAAAGTTGTGAGACCGGAACCTGAGCTTCCTTCTTGAAGTGAAGCTTCCTGACCATGTCTCGTGGCACACTAGTGTGCTCTGGCACACTGGTTGAAAAACACTGTTCTAATGGACCCAGTGTGTAAATGTTACAGGACTACGAGAAGGATATTTGGAAAACTAACCTTTTTTTCATTGCTATTGAATTGGACATCTTATATTCAGAATTCTGTGTCTGTCAATCAGTCAGAGCCCAACACAAGATCAAAGGTTCTTGAATATTTTATATCCTGAATATTGTACTTTGATTTTAAAAAATGTTTCAAATGTGGAAACATAATCTGATCTGCATGAGTCACGACTTCCTGTTTTTTCTTGACTAACCAAAATATGAACTGATGCAAATTTTAGGATTCTGCTGCTTTATTATTATTTATCAAATTTATATTCCACTACATTTTCAAAGGCCGGTCAATTTGCAAATGATTTAAAACATGAAAACAATAAAAGCAAGGCACAAAAATGGGCTAGAGATGGCAGAACAAATCGATTGGAAACAAAACCAATCTTTTAAAGGGAGGCTTCAGTTACCCTTACTAAGGCTTAGAAAAGATCCCGGTCTTCAGGCCCCTTTCAAAACACTAGCAGGGTGGCGGCCTCTCAGATCTCAGGGGGAGCCCCATTCTACATGACAGGGTGTTTAAGGTCCTGATGGATGACAGTGCTTAATTAAAGAAACTCAGAGTGCACCAATTTTGCTAGATCGATTTGGCACTTGGGTTTTTAACACCATTACCAAATATTTATTGTATTTACTTTGTATGCAAAACCATGTCTGCAGGTTCAGAATAATACAACTGGAGTTTACTGTAACTATAAAAGGAAGAATTTACAACAGCTTGAACCCAGCACAATATCACATCTGGGGGGTATGACTTTCATAAGAAAAAAAGAAAAGAATGCAGGTCTAATATCTGCCCTGATAGCTCTTAAGAACTTTATTCACCTTGTCAAAATTTTTAAGCTCAAATTCCTCTCAGATAACAGAATGTTAAGGTGCACAAGAATTAAATATTTTATTCTTTTCCAACATCTACCGTTTGTTGTTATTAGTTGTGAAGTTGTGTCCGACACATTGCGACCCCATTGACAACGTTCCTTCAGGCCTTCCTGTTCTCTACCATCCCCTGGAGTCCATTTAAGCTCATGCCTATTGCTTCAGTGACTCCATCCAGCCACTTCATTCTCTGTTGTGCCTTTCTTCTTTTGTCCTCAATCTTCTTCTCCAGTGAGCCTTTCCTTCTCATTAGGTGGCCAAAGTATTTGAGGATTTGGCCTTCTAAAGAGCAGTCAGGGTTGATCTCTAGGACTGACCGGTTTGATCACCTTGCAGTCCAGGGGGCTCACAGGAGTCTTCTCCATCACCGTAGTTCAAAGGCCTCAATTCTTTGGCACTCAACGTTTCTTACGGTCCAACTTTCACAGCCATACATTGCAACTGGGAAAAATATAGTCTTGACTATACACATGTTTGTTGTACTCTCTGCTTTTTAGTATGCTGTCTAGCTTTGCCATGGCTTTCCTAACCTTAACCCTTTAATTCCTTGGCTGTAGTCCCCATCCATGGTGATCTTGGATCTCTCCTCCTTCACATGCATCAAAAGGCTCTTTGGTTCCTCTTTACTTTCTGCCATTAGAATGGTATCATCCACACATCTGATTTTACTGATATTTCTCCTGGCAATCTTAATTCCAATTTGTGACTCAACTTTGAGCTGGTGAGAATGAAACTGCTGTCAGTTGGCAGAATTAGCCTGCAATACTGCATTTTAACCACTGTGCCACCACAGCTCTTTTTTAATCATGTGATCACGATCACAGGGCATTTGGAAATGGTTCAAATACAAACAGGTTGCTAAATACCAGATCGGTGATCACATGACCAGAGATGGATGCGTGGTATGACATTTTTATGACATCTAGAAGTGCTTTACAGATTATAGAACACCCTTTTCCAGAGGGTTAAACAATTAATTGTAATTTGATGACTATCTGTTTGTATCTAATATCTATGGGAAACAGGACTCTGTATACATGAAGCAGAACCTCTATCTTATCAAGACATGTAATATTCTATATGAATTTGCATTATGTGCAAAAGTTTAGTCGGACAGGATTAATATGTCTGTTAAAAGATTATTTTCTATGTGCATTGGATATCTGAGCAGATGTTTAAAAAGGGCTGAATGTCAACTTCTCATTGCTGAAAATTTGAGACAATGTAAACTTGTTCTATAGTTGTCCTGTTTTGATGTAGTACTATTAGTAATACTAATATGGTATTATGAGATTACTTTAGGAAGAGAGTGGTGCTGAACATGTGTACTCAAAACTTGGAATATATTAGTTTAGAAAGAATTATGAATTTTTTGAGGAAGGAACTGAAAGCTAAACCATACAATGAAGAGTTGCGAGAACCGATAAATCTAGTCCAGTGATGGTGAACTTTTTTTCTCTCGAGTGCCAAAAGGACGTGTGCGCATGGCCACGCCCATAATTCAATGCCCTTCTCTTCCCACACGTGTAAAACTCCCACATGCTGGGGGCCCACACCACACATGCATGCAGGCCTTAATGAAGCTTCTGGACATCCAGTAGGCCCGTTGGGTCTGTTTTTCACCATCCACAAGCTCCAGAGGCTGAAGCCTGGGGAGGATGAAAATGCCTTCCCCCACCCTGTAGAAGGCAAAAAAAATCAGAGCTGACATAAGACAATGTCTTGTGTGTCCCCAGGAAGAGCTCTGCGTGCCACCTGCGGCACGAATGCCATAGGCTCGCTATCACGGATCTAGTCTAATGAAGGGAAGGACAGGGGATGACACAATAACAGTCTTCCAATATTGAGGGGCTGTCAGAAAAGAGAAGGTCAACTTAGTCTCTAAAGCAGTGTTTCCCAACCTTGGTAACTTGAAGCTATCTGGACTTCAACTCCCAGAATTCCCTAGCCAGTGAATGCTGGCTGGGGAATTCTGGGAGTTGAAGTCCAGATAGCTTCAAATTGCCAAGGTTGGGAAACACTGCTCTAAAGCATCTTGAGGGCAGGACAAGAAGTAATGAATTGGAAGATCATTAAAGAGAGATCCAACCCAGATTTAAGAGAAATTTCCCAACAGTGCAGATAATCAGTGAAATGGCTTGCTTTGAGAAGTTGTGGTTGCTCCATCATTGAAGGTTTTCAAGAAGTTAAATTAAAATCAATTTTTCCTGAATGGTATAGGTCATGTTGCTTGAGCAAGGACTAGAAGATCTCAAAGGTCCCTTCCAACTCTATTATACTATTATTTATTCATTCATTTTATTCATCCTATTATTTATTCATTTTCATTTTGCACTTTTACATAATTATATTTTCCTACTGACTATATTTGTTAATTTTATATAGTGTTCTAGATTTCTATTGGTTTCTGTCTGTCTCTTGCACTGAAATAATAATGTAATAAAAGTACACCAAAGCTCAGTCAGCAATAAGGGAGAAAAGAATTATTAATTCAGAACAGACAATCCATGTTATGCAAATACTGTACCCCAAACCTGTCCAAATGGAGTAGTTCCCAGAAGAGGTATCTAAACAAAACCACAATGATAGCAAAATGGGGACACACATGTTGAAGTAATCAAACAATGTCAGTCTCACATACTTGTTTCCTAACATCTGACACGCCACATAAATCACAGCATTTATGTGATGAGTCACGCCATTTTCTCCCTCTCATGTGTTTCCTGGTTTTGTCCTCAAAAAGTTAGAAATTAAGACCACTTGAAAAAGCAATAGAATCCATAAGAGAACATACAGAAAGTAGTTCCAAAACTCTGATCGGCTGCCATCCCTGGAAAAAGCTGGTTTGATGGCTAAGCCAGATGCAGGTGAGAGGGAGAAAGATTTATTTCTTTGCAAAGTTTTGAGAGAAGCCATCATGCCTGGGGTGGGCTACTGCCCAGATTGGGTGTGTGTGTGTGTAGTGGGATAGCGAAAATGGAGCTCCACTTCAGAGCACCCAACTTGCACTGAAAGATGTTGAAAGAAAATGCAGGGTGTCCTGCTTAAGCCAGCCACAGTGTGGTAGTAAAAAAAATTGGTAGCCCTTCACTGCATCCTGACCTATGTGTTTGTGGCAGCCAAAGCCCACACAGGAAAAGCCTATGATCTCAACCTTTGGAAGTTTCTAATCTTGAGATTGACCTGCCTAAAAACAAGAAGTTCTGACTCCTTTCAGTATTTCAAACCCGAATCTCTAGCGATCATCAGAAAAGGAGGGCACTTTATAGCAAATTGGAAAACCTCCTTTACTCAGGCCTCAATCCTCCTTCACTTAAGTGTTTGCATGATAGCAGTGTCCTGATACCTGAGGGGATATCTAAGGGGCTACCACAGAGAGGAGTGAATCAGGCTATTTTCCAAAGCACCAGAGGGCCAGACAAGGAGTAATGGATGGAAGCTGAACAAAGAGAGATTCAACCTGGAAATAAGGAGGAACTTTCTGAAGGTGAGAGCAATCAACCAATGGAACAGCTTGCCTGCAGAGGTGAGCTTATTTATTGATCCAATTTATTTGTCCCGATACACAATACACATTGAAGAGAATAAACATGTAGTAATGCAGTGTTTTTCAACCAGTGTGCCACGGCACACTAGTGTGCCGTGAGACATGGTCAAGTGTGCCGCGAAGCTCAGAGAGAGAAAAAAAGCAAGAGAGAAAGAAAGCAAGAGAGAGAAAGAGAACAAGAGAGAGAGAGAGAAAGCAAGAGAGAGAAAGAGAGGGAGGGAAGGAAGGAGAGAGAGAGACATAGAGGGAGGGAGGGAGAGAGAAAGAGCGAAAAAGAGGAAGGAAGAGAAAGAAAGAGGGATGGAGAGAGAAAAAAGGAAGGGAGAGAAAGAGGGAGGGAGAGAGAAATAGAGCGAAAGGGAGGAAGGGAGAGAGAGAATTTTTTTGTCCAAACTTTTTTTAGCCCCCACCCTCCACCCGCTCAATGTGCCCCAGGGTTTTGTAAATGTAAAAAATGTGCCGCGGCTCAAAAAAGATTGAAAATCAATGTAGTAATGTATATCAATATATATTGTCCGAAGTGGTGTAGGGTCTCCTTCTTGAGCAAGGGGTTGGACTAGATGACCTACAAGGCCCCTTCCAATTCAAATAAATAAATAAATAAATAAATAAATAAATAAATAAATAAATAAATAAATAAATAAATAAAATAAGTCGTGAACAACCCCCTGATTTCATCCACCGGAGTCCCAAGCTACAAGCGATGCTCGCTGACCCACGAGTTCTTTTTCTGCGCAAACTCCTCTCTTTAAATCCAGGCGCGGGGAGGCTCTGCAAGAGTACCACAGGTTGAAGAGGCGGGAGTGATGATGGCGCAGTTTGGACGGGACGGCTGCCTGTCCCCGATCGTGAGGCATCCTCACATCGGCCAGCTCCGCGTTTGGCCTTTATCGCTGTTTAAGCGAGGCCGAGGGCAGAGCGAGCGCAGGTTGGCGATTTTGGGGACAGTCCCAGTCCACGGGGAGGAGCAGGCAGCAAGCGGAGGGACCAACCTTCTCCGTCTCAGCGGCGGACGCTTCGCTTTAATTCTGCTTCTCTTCACGGAGGGACCTTTCCCCTCCTTCGTTCTCCAGCTGCAGCGGGTTTAAAGCCAGCAACCACCCCGCCCTCCTATAGGGATTTTTTCCCCACCCGCCCTGATTTCAAACCATCAGACAAAACCGCAAAGCAAATATTCCCCGCGCCTTGCTCCAAAACGCCTGGCTCGGAAGCGCGGTTGCTAGGCAAAAGATGCCCCCCGAGCATCTCAGAAACGTCGTCGCCCTTCTTGCCCGGAATTCTGTTTCTCTTCCCGCCCTTCTTCAGCCGAAAGGAGGGTGGGACGAGGTAGAAGTGATTCTCCCCCCACCCCAAAGTTTTTTCCAAAACTTTCCCCGATTTGAAAAAGCGAGCGTGTGTGAACTCGTTACTTTCAACACGTGTGCCTGCCTTGTATTTCAAGGCAAACAATCCCCAAATCAGCGCGGGATCTTTTGACTTCTCCCTATTCTACTCGAAAGATAGTCGCTCATTTCGCCAGTGCGCGTAAACTGCGACCTTCTTATCCCTCTGGCCTCCAAAGTTTTGCCGATAACGTCCCTTTTTCTCCGCCATAACGTTTGTTTTTTTTTGGAACTCGAGACCAACCCCCCCCCCCCCCACGCATCATCCACCGGGGACTCGATGCGGGTGGGTTCTCCTCAGCTCCGCACTCGGGTGACGGGGATGCTGACCGTTACCATTTGTGGGGGAGCGGCGGGCCAAATCCTGCCCTTTCCGAACCCCGCCGTATCTGGAGTCACGGCCCCTCCACTTCGGGCGCGGACCCCCCCCTGAAATCCGTTCGCCGGCTCCGTGCTGCTGCAGCCGACCACGTGAGGGCGTCCAGTGTGTTAGTTACAACAAATTAACCCGGGGCTAGCGCTCTCCCCGGGGTTCCTCGGCGCCCCACGACCGGACAGAGGCACGCCGGCCCCGCTTTCCTATCCGAGCCGCGCGTTCCCCGAGAGCCGAGACGCTTCCCAGGAGGCGCAGAGGCCTCCATACAGGGCGCCCCTATCCTCGGTCTTTCCCCAGCATAGGGTGGCGCCTTTAAAATCGCCTTAGGAGAGCCTTTCCCGCGCCCGGGAAAGCGCGCCACCCAGGCAGCTGGCTCAGGGACCGTTGGGAGCAGCGGGTGCCGAGGGCAGCTCGTCCCTGCGGCCCATGAGGCGCGCGAGAGAGCTCGGCGAAGGGCCCACAAAAAGCACAATCCGGCGCTCGCCTTCTCGCTCCCTGTTGTTGTTCTCAACGTGGTCCGCGACTGACGCATATAAAGAGCGGTGCCGAAGCCCGCCCAGGCAGATTTGCTTCTCTCGGGCGGCGTTGAGGGGAGCTGCGGTCGTTTCTCGTCTCCGCTTGTGAACCGGCGCGCCCCCCGCCACCGAGAGCCAACACCCCCCCAAAAACCCCCAAAACCCAGCTCCCAGGGTTCAAAGCCCGAGCTTCTTTCTTTTTGGCCTGAAAGCAGCCGCCGCGTTTTTCTCCCGCGATGTCCGTCGAACTGGAAGAAGCTGACCTGCCGGCGACGGAGGCAGAAGAGGCGCCTCTTGCTCCCGAAAAGAGAGGAGCGGCCAAGAAAGCCAAAGGCGGCGTGTCGGCACTCTCGCCATCCAAGAAGAAGAAAAACAGCAAGAAAAAGAACCAGCCGGGCAAGTACAGCCAGCTGGTGGTGGAATCCATCCGCAAACTGGGCGAGCGCAATGGCTCCTCGCTGGCTAAGATCTACAACGAAGCTAAGAAAGTGGCTTGGTTCGACCAGCAGAACGGGCGCACCTATCTCAAGTACTCCATCAAGGCGCTGGTGCAGAACGACACGCTGCTCCAGGTGAAAGGCACCGGCGCCAACGGTTCCTTCAAGCTCAACAGGAAAAAGCTGGAAGGCGAAGGAGGCGCCGGAGGTGGGGGCGGAGGAGCAGGCGGCGGCTCCCAAGCCAAATCCCACCACAAGAAGCCGGCGGTGGTCGCGTCCACTTCGCGGAAGGTGGAGAAGAAGCCCGTGGCCAAGAGCAAAAAGCTGGAGAAGAAGTCGCACAAGAAAGGCGCGGGGGGAGGCGGCGGCGGCGGGGCGGCCAAGAAAGACAAGGTGAAAGCCAAGAAGACCCCCAAGAAAAGCGTCGCTTCCCCCCAGCGCCAAGAAGGTGAAAAAATCGGCCAAGCCCAAAGCTCTCAAGAGCCGGAAATAACGAGACTGTTGCCGAAAAAAAGACGCCGCCTCCCGTTTGTCTTGAGCCCCGAGGGAGGCGACCCTGGACTTATTTTTTAAAAGCTCCAAGCACAGAGCCATCTTTGCAGCTTTTGATGTCCGTCTTGTTCCTGCAGCGTTTCTTTCCTCGGAAAGGGTGGGCGTGTTGTGAAAAAAGAGACTTCGCTTTCGCCCACAGACTTCCCCCTCCACCCATCCCCATCGATGATCATTGAGAGACATTTTGGATCATGGAAAAAAAAGTGTTACGTTACCTTAACCTCGCACCCTTCTCCCCCCCCTTTGATTGGAATATTGTTGCCGGCTTTTCCCCCCCCCCCCTGCTTTTGCAAAAGTGTGATGTTGTAAATACTCCCACCCAGCCGCATAATCTGGGCGAGGTTCGGTCCCTCGTGATGGTCAGCCCTCCCCCATTCTACTGCAGGGGGAAATTGTGTGTGGGGAAGGATCATGCTTGGATTCCCTAAAGTTTGATCCACCGGCGATCCCTCGGTCGCCCCCTCTTAAAAAAAAGGGGGGATGCCATGGCAACAGCCTGTTGGATGTACCGGCGCATCCGCCCAGTTCTTGGGCCTGGAGTGCTGGCGGCGTTTGCAATTGGGGGATTGGGGGTGGATGGAGGGGAGGGGGCTGCCGCATGGGACCAAGTGACCAGCCCAGAGTGGCTGATTGATTTTTTTTGTAACCTCGGAGAACTTGAGCCAATCACTGCAGGTTTGAAATCCGGATCGGGAGGGGGAGGGAGAGAATGCATTTCAACTTCGCCCGCAAGATTTTATATCGTCCTTTTCAAGGTTTCGTCTTCAAATGCCTTTTTTTTAAATACAAAAATTCCTTGTGTTTTGTTCAATAAATGGTTTTAAAACATTTTCTCACGTTCTTGCTTCCTGTTTGTTTTTTTATAATATTCGGGATGGAAACGAGATAGTTTTTTTATTCGGTATGGAGACAGTCGGGTTTATTTTGGGAGGGGGGAGGGAGATGGGATATCTGAGGGGGGGGCGTTGGAATAGTTGAAATCCCGGAAAAAACCACTCCTGAGGCAATTTGGGGTCTCGAGGTGTGTGTGGAGGTGATGACGGAGGGGCTCGGTGCAGATGTTTGGCACCCTATGCAATGCAACTAAGCGGGGTGGGCGTGGCTGCTTGCGTCCGTGCTGCCTCATCTAAGCTTTTGGCAAAAGATGCGGCCCCCTTTTCCGGTCCCCCCCCATAATCTGTTCTGGGGTACCTGCCTTTGCGGCGCAGCTAAACCGCCTTAGGCCTGGGGTGCGAAATAAAATTAAAGGTAAAGCGGCCCTTCGGGAAACTCCAAGGAAGATTAACCTTTTTTTTCCACGCCCACCCCCGAAGTGGACACGCCCGGACGTTTTGCAAAGCCCCGCCCCCATTGGCAAGTTTTCTATAGCCTTTTGGAGGGCGAGTCATTTGGCCTCGCGCATGCGCGACCGGGGATGCCAATTGGGCTCTACAGAAGAAGAGCGATACCCTGAGCCGGAAGTGGTGGTGTCGGCGAATGGAAGGCTTCGGATTCGTCGATCCTGAGTCGGTAGGCGGGGTAAGAGTGAAGCCTTCCAGTGATGGAAATTTTGCGCTCCCGTTTTTTACTCGCTGCCCTTTCGGTTCCCCCCCCCCCCCCAATCGTTGCTGAAGACGCCCTTGTGCTCGCTTATTTTGGAAACGCTTTTAGACGGAGGCGGGCAAAAACACTTTGCCACCCCATTCTCTCGCCCCCCCCCCTTTAGTGTATGCGATTCCCTTAAAGGATCCAAAGACCAAAATGAAACTGGGAAAGGCGGGGTTTTTTGTGTGTGATAGTATAATTAAAAGGTTTTCGTACCAAGAGAGGTACAACTAGGAGGAACCCTCCTTAGTCAGGGGTAGGTAAAGTTGGCTCTTCTGTGACATGTGGACTCCAACTCCCAGAATTCCTGAACTGGCATGATTGGCTCAGGAATTCTGGGAGTTGAAGTCCACAAGTCACAGAAGAGCCAACGTGGCCTACTAACCCTGTCTTAGATAACGTTTTCATAGAACCATTGCTGGTCATAACTACCTCACCTCTCCATCTGATCAATTTTCAGTGGTGTTTGTTGTCCCGGTGGTGGGAAAGGAAACTCAACACTTTGTAGCAAGATGTCCCTTTCTAATTTAGTATAAACGGAAACTAGGCTGGATGCAAAAAGTGCCTAGGATAAGGCATGCCTTTCACATCTAACAAATCCTGGTAAAGGACATTCAACTCGCTCTTAAAGCATTTGATGAATCTACTGGGAGGCGGGACCTGGATATATAAAATTCAAAACTATGTAATCTCAAAGTCAATAAAAACCAGACAGCATAATAATACCAAGACTATTAGAAAAGTGGGCTAGGCATTATATAATTTTGGATATGCTGGCCAAGGCCCAGGATATTACATATGGTCTTTGGGCAAAGCAGCAATTTCCTAGAAAAGGATGGCTTTTACTTCCGGCCTTCATTCTGTAAAAGTGGGGAGAAATGCACAGTGTGAAGCCAGAAAACACAAAGGATCAAGAAAATAATAATCAGCCGCTGTAAACAGCTACACAGGTCTTTCCAATTGTCCTAGCTACAATCCCCTATATCAGTGATGGGGAACCTTTTCTGGCTTGGGTGCCAAAAGGGTGTGCACCCGTGCGTGCCCACACACATGCCCTCCCCATGAATCCGCATAACCCCCACATTGCCCAGACTCCTGAAGCCTGGGGATGGCGAAAAACAGCCAAACCCGGACCAACTGGAAGTTCAAAAATAAACCTCTATTGTGCCTTTTTCACCGTACCCACACTTCAGGAGGCTTCCCTGAAGCCTGGGGAGTGTGAAAATGGCCAAAAAGCAGCTGGAGCGGACATAGGGCAACGCCTCACGCTCCCTCTGATATGGCTCCATGTGCTACATGTAGCACACGTGCCATAAGTTTGCCATCTATACTGAAGCTCCAGACATGATTTAAGAATAAATAACTAGTTTAGTCTGACAAGGTGATTATCTTTGGAGAAGGGGTTGGTGTGGAATTATACAATTTCCCTTTCTCAATAAGCTGCTCATTTCATTCATGGCTTCATCTGTATTCATTAAAATATTTTCGGTCTGCAAAACCTTTTCTGTCTGCAAAGTCAAAAAGAAGTTATCTAAGAAAGAGTTGCCTATTGCTCTTTAGGGTTTACTCTTAGCAAGATAACAGCACTCATATTCTCACCACCCATCCTGTTTACAGTTGAACTTAAGTCTTACCCTCATTCAACTGGCAGGGAAAAGCATTCTCCAATCTCCACCCTACTTAAGGGCAATAGACTCCCTTAGATCGGCACACAAAATCACATATGATTAACCGTCACTCTGTTTCCATCATCTTCACTTAATCGTGCTCCATTATTTTACCAAAAGGAAGATTCAGTTTGGAATCTGAAAAGTTACTCATCCTAATAACAAACTACCATATCTTTTGGAGTATAAGATGCAACTACCGTCCCACAAAATAGGGTAGAAATGTCAGTGCATCTTATATACGGTTGTATGACTGTTTTTATATTAAGGGTTTTGATTGTTTTTTTAATCATTGGATTTGTACTGTGCTTTGCTGTTGTGAGCCGCTCCGAGGCTTCGGAGAGGGGCAGCATACAAATCTAATTAATAATAATAATAATAATAATAATAATAATAATAATAATAATAATAATAATACTGAATAGAGACATTTTTGGCCTCCCAAAGCCCTACCCGCACACCCCATTTTTGAAAAAAAAACCATGCCCCTATTTTTCACAAAGATGGGTTGCGCAGAGGGTTTGGGAAGTCCACAGAGTGCTACTGGGGGAGGGCAAAAACACCCCCATTTTTGTGAAAAAACAGGGCATTTTTGCCTTCCACATCCCCCAGGAGCACTCTGCAGGCCTCCCAAACCTGTGCACCCCATTTTTTTGGGGGGGAAGGGATGTTTTTTGCAAAAATGGGGTTGTTTTTTGCCTTTTCCCAGCCCCCAATAGCACTCCACAGGCCTCCCAAACCCTTTGCGTACCGTTTTTTGCAAAAAACTGGTGAAAAATTGGTCAAACTCTGTGAAAAACAGGATGCACAGAAAATTTGGGAGGCTTGCAGAGTGCTCCTGTGGGCCAGGGAGGACAAAAACTTTTTTCCCCTTACTTACCTGTTTGAAATCTTGGTGTGTCTTATACACCAATATGTTTTATAGTCTGAAAAATACGATAGTTTCAACCATTACAACTGGAGGGATATATCGGTAATAGAAGAAAAAATCAACAGTGACCCATCAGTAGCGGTGGCTCATGGATAACTGCTACAATGTTATTCTGATCATGGTAAGCTGTAAAAACAAGACTAAGCTTTTATATCTAAATTGTTGAAGGGCATTATTATAACTGATTATAAAGGTCCTGAGAAATATTGTTGATTTAAAATAAAGTTATTAATATAGCTTGTTTTAAGGATATGACATTGATAATTATCGCACAGATGAAGACAGATCATGGAAGTAGTTGTACACCCATGGAAATATAGTACGAGATTCAATATCACACCCAGTCTAAGTAAATCAAGGACTCAAAAGTCAACCAAGCAATCAAGGGCTTTCTTTAAAGCTAGTAAAAGCCAAAACAGAGAGAAGAAAGAATACATTTCTGCAATATCTAAAATGCTCCGCAGCAGTTTTAAGTTTCATATAGCAGCAGTAGATAAAGCTAAGTGTAAATAGTATCCGTGGAGAAGAAAACCATCCTACTTTATCTACTTGTAAACTAAAGCAGTTAAATAAAGTGATACGACAAATTTACATGCCAACACACAAATCAGCTTCGGTTTTTCAAATAACGGAATACAAATTTTCCAGCTAATATGTTGATATAGCGGTTTGTTCCTGACTGCAAAAAAATATGATGGCATCATAACGCAAACTCTCATATTTGTATCATATCTTACAAATATGTAAAAGGCAGCATTTATGACTGCATGTTTTATCTCCCCACCACCACACACATACAAAGGAAAAAGAGCTTAGAAAATGAAGCTAAGGGACTCACTCCAAACGTTGATCTTTCTTCCGTTGATCTTTCCTTTCTCCCAACAGTATTTCTAACCATTTCTCTTTCCATGAACCAAAGAATTCCAAGCAGATAAATCAGTGACATGTTGAGAGACAATTTTCATGTGCACTCAAGACTGAATCAGTTTAATATTTGTTTTGCACTTTCCAATTTCACAACTTTTTGCATTTTCTAATACAAAGCAATAGTTGATGTAACACAAAAATACTGATTTTGAAAGTAACTTTTAAAAGACACACAAAAAAAATAAAAGGACCCTTGTTCTGCAGTTCTCAGCCATTCTTTGCATTTCAAGGATTCCTTCCCTTCTGTGATGCAATCAGTGTTCATTCTCACAGAAAGCAAGAGCCTGCCTGGCCCAGTGCCAGAAAAATGAGATAGCTATTTAAATCCAAGAGGTCTTCCCCCCCCCCCCCAGGTCTGTAATGTAACAGGCAAGACAAATAGACATAGATGGCTTATGGTTGTTTTTAAGTACAGTATTACTGATCATACTATACAGTCACGAGCAACTGACTGAACATATCATATTCCTTACAGTATTCTGTTATTAAAGTAACTCCGCCTCTACAGTCTAGATCAATGTTTCCCAACCTTGGCAACTTGAAGATTTCTGGGAGTTGAAGTCCAAATATCTTCAAGTTGCCAAGGTTGGGAAACACTGGTCTAGATATCCTTAGCTGAATCCAGAGCAAGACAATAGTTCATTCACAGATTTACATCCCACATGATCATTCGAACACATGCTACTTAACTGCACATACACAGCTGACCATATAGTACTTGTTTAAAGATTCTACTTGCTCAACTATCCTAGACTGCTGCATGCACATGGCTCTATAAACTTTTCACCTAAACAAGCAAGTTTTGGCTCTGTACCACAGCTACTAGGCATTACAGGACAGGCTAGGCCAACTTCCATGCTCATACGTTATCCAAACACCTATTTAGCAAACCACCAACACTAACTAGATACTTCACTCTGTATAAATTTTCCCCCCCTAAAAACCCAACCTCCAAACATTAAGCTACTGAAGATTACAGTGAGATGGATGCTATACTCGCACTGTGTTTTAAGCACTAGAAGCAAAATTCCAAACAAAAAAAAACCACTGTGTATAGATTAAAGTGCAAACTAGGGTACAAATGCTAGACTTCAATCTTTACAGGTGACATTACAAGAGAGTTGATAATGGAAGGAGGGAACACAACAAAACTGCTTCTTGTTTCGAGAAAACAAATGTACGCATATCATTGAGGCTGAAAACCACAAAAGCAGTCACACTAAAATACTTTGATTTTAGTTCCAGTGACATCAAATGGACAAAAGTAGACCTAAATCCAAAGACTCTTGCTTAGGATGATTTCCCAGATAAATTGGAAGGTGGAACTGTTAAGCACATTCAGATCTGAATATGTCACATCAAATTTAGAGATAGACAGCATCTCCCTTCCCCATTCTTTCATCCACCTCCTGTTCCACTTTTGCTTCTGGAACATATTAGATGTTACAGGAGCTGCTTGATGGGAAGCCTATAAAGCAAAGATGTGTACATATCCTAGGAATTTTTAGAAAGTCTTTGCCTCCCAATCAAGATTATTTACTCATTAAAGATTTTGTTGCAACACACAAACCAAAACTCAACAAAGAAACAGGAATGGAGTGCAAGTCCAACTATACAATAGCTCATCTTAAAGCAAACACAAGGGAAACATTAACACATGAAGCTATTCCTTTCTCGGCAAAAAACAAACAAAACAAAAGTTATCTTCACATTTAGAAGTTCCTGACCACTCACATTTTCCCTCCTTCTCTCCCACATTTTCAATTCACAAAATCATGATCACATTTAACAGGGGATGTGCAACAACACTGGAGAAATCAATCCATCACCACATCTCCAGCTCCGGGAACCGCTCAGGTTTAAGAGATTAGGTCGAGTGTTGGTGCAATGCAACGGGGCCAATCCCTTCCTTCCTTCTTGTATACTCTCGCCTTTTAGGTACCGAAAGAGATACAAAATCAGCATTGTCACTCAGTCAGGCCTATTGTCTATGCAGTTTCTTGCTCGGCCTCTGCTGCTTTCACGACTTTCCCATCTTCATGACTCTCTCTTTTTTTTCCCCCTGGTCCTCCGAAGATAAAAATGCAAAGACCACTGTAGTGTCAAAAAAGCCTAATCCTTTCCCCCACTCCTCTTCTCCAGAAGAATCAAAGCGATTTAAGGGAGCAAAATAAGGTGGGGGGGACCCTGGCCCCCCAATCGCTGCCACTATAGAACATAGAGCTCCCAAGGCAATGGGATTGCTAGGCTCAATCGTCTCTCAAAGAAAAAGGGATGGAGGGGGGAGGGAATCTATTTGCAGGGCGCTAGATGCAGCCAGGTCGGAAGTACCTGCCCTTTTTTCATTGACACAAAAAATGATGACTGGTTTTTTTCCCAAGTCTCCAGAACTGAAAAAAAGGAGCAGGGGGGACTCAGCGCTGGGCCAGGCAAGGCGGAAGCGCACAAGGGGGACCCAGTGGTTGTAAAACTCTTGCAGCACTGAGATGCCAGACAGAAAAGGGAGAGAAGCAGGCAAAAGGCAAGAGCCCCGGTGGCACAGTGGTTAGCGTGCAGCACTGCAGGCTACTTCAGCTAACTGCTCGCTGTAGTTCAGCAGTTCAAATCTCACCAGCCGGCTCAAGCCTGACTCAGCCTTCCATCCTTTTGAGGTGGTAAAATGAGGACCCAGATTGTTGAGGGCAATATATGCTGAGTCTGTCAACCACTTAGAGAGGGCTGTAAAAGCATTATGAAGCGCTAAATGCTAAGAGGGCCAAGGATTAGATGAGTAAGAAATGGGTGAATGGGGACAGCTCAGCGACCGGCTGCATCAGGCACTCAAGAAATCATCTGCACCAAGTGATGCGGAAGGAAGGAAGGAAGGAAGGAAAAGATAGAAAGAACAAAGGAAGGAAGGAAGGAAGAAAAAGATGGAAAGAAGGAAGGAAGGAAAGGAGAGAGAGAGAAAGCCCGGTGGCCGCTGCACCAGATCCTGTGGGTGGGGCGCAAGGAAACCAAAGGGGCGAGCGCTTTCCTAATTTTAAAGCCAGGCCACCAGGCTTTTATTTCTTGGAGCTCTGGGTCTTCTTGGGCAGCAGCACGGCCTGGATATTGGGCAGGACCCCACCCTGGGCGATAGTCACGCCGCCCAGCAGCTTGTTGAGCTCCTCGTCGTTGCGAATGGCCAGCTGCAGGTGCCGTGGGATGATCCGGGTCTTTTTGTTGTCCCGCGCAGCGTTGCCGGCCAGCTCCAGGATCTCGGCCGAGAGGTACTCGAGCACGGCGGCTAAATAGACGGGCGCTCCGGCGCCCACCCGCTCCGCGTAGTTGCCCTTCCGCAGCAGCCGGTGCACCCGCCCGACGGGGAACTGGAGGCCGGCGCGGGAGGAGCGCGACTTGGCTTTGGCTCGGGCTTTCCCTCCGGATTTCCCTCGGCCGGACATCACGAGGCCAGGCTGGGCGCTCGGCGGGAGCTGAAAAGGCGCCGAGACCGGGTGGCCAAAGCAGGCAGGGGCGGCCTCGTCTGCGCTGAACAGGAGAGAAATGACACCCGCCTAAGCAAAGAGGCGGCGGCGGGGAGGAAAGGGAGGGCGCCTTAGAAAGAGCGGCAGGGCGCTGACGCCGCGCATTTCGCCCATCTCTTCCCCCCGCGGCCCCGACCCGATCGAGTGACCCGATCCCCCGGCTCCTTGGGATTTCCACCCGCCCACCCACCCTCCCCTTCTGCCCTTACCGTCGCTTGCTACCGCGAATAGCTGCAGCTGCAATGACAACAAGCGCGAGCAAGCTGAAGGATATAAATCCAAGCGCATCCTCTCGCCGGCTTCCCATTGGCGGCTGAGGGAGCGGAGCTGCGCTCTGATTGGCGGGAGCTCCGATCGCCGATTTGCATAGGAGCTTCACGTCCTCCATATTCGGTCTCAGCTGAGAACCAGGGCAGCGGGCAGAGCGGCAGACCTGGATACGTTGCCAGAGGGATATACTGTATTCATAAAAGGGGAATGTTTGGCAGTTCAAGGTTAACGTGAGGGGTGCTGGGTGCTCTCTGAGATTGCTTGTTTTCTTGCAGACGTTTTATTACCCAAACTAACATCATCAGTGCTAGTAAAGGAATGCTGTTTGCTGTCAATTTATAAGCTGGTGGCTTTTTCCTGTCAAGTGTTGGTGGAGGCGATCCTAAGAGATTCTTTGATCGGGTTGCTTGCTGTTGGCCTCTTTGGCAGTTTGGGATAGCATTTCTATTCTATTCTGTATTCTATTCTGTATTCTATTCTATTCTATTCTGTATTCTATTCTGTCCTATCCTATCCTATTTTTATGCCACTCAAATACAAACTCTGGGTGGCTCACCACCAAGAAATAAAACATACGGTCTAGTGTTAAAACCCCTAACAAAACATTTTAAAAACAATTTAAAACCAACAGTTAAAAACCATGCATGCCATTTATGGCCAGATCCCGATGGTAGACCATCAGATCAATAGATTACTTGTCTGATGTTAAACTTGGAGTTAATCAGTGCTGATCTGGGTGCTAATTTTTAATTGCTCATCTTTTTGTTCCCTGTTTGATTGTCTCTTTTGCATAGTCTATGGATGTTGTTAATGTCTATGTATCTACAGTAATTGCAATAGCATTTAGACTTATATACCGCTTCACAGTGCTTTACAGCCCTCTCTAAACAGTTTACAAAGAGTCAGCCTATTGCCCCCAACAATCTGGCTCATCATTTTATGGACCTTGGAAGGATGGAAGGCTGAGTCAACCTTGAGCCTACTGAGATTCAATCTGCAGGTGATCAGCAGAAGTAGCTTGCAGTACTGCACTCTAACCACTGCACCACCGAGGTATTGATGGTTGATTTGTCAGAGTGCTAGGCTTCTAGACATCGCCTGGTGACTGTGGACTTGGCTTGGTCTAGGATGGTCACGTTGAATTGAATTGAAACTATGGTTAAATCTGTCTCTATATTGTGAAATGAATGATCAAAATTCTTTAAGCACCAAGTTTGGGCAATGAAGTGTCTGTAAGAAAACAAGAGAGCACCATGGATCCCTCAGGATTAAAGAAATTAAGGTGCGGGAGTTGCAACCTTTGGGAGACCTCAGGTCTTCTTCCGGAGAGTGACAGAAGGAGCAGAAGAAAGAGAAGCATTTTGTTTTGCTTGCTGCTTCTAGAGCAGAAGTCTTTGGACTTGGCAACTTTCAAGACTTGTGGACTTCAACTCCCAGAATTCTCCAGCCAGCTATGCGATGCTGGTTAGAGAATTCTGGGAATCGAAGTCCACAAGTCTTAAAGTTGCCAAGTTTGAAGACCTCTGTATCTTGTGCATTGTCACCTGGATTGGCCAGTCTGCCTTGAAACATTAGAGTGAGTAAGAGGTGGTGGAGCAGGGTATTTCCTTCCATGCCACGCCAAATTCATTTTTCCAGGATAACTTCGTTTCTCTCTTCCTACTTTGTGGTTAACTGACACAAATGTAAATGTATTTGAAGGATGAGTATTGCCCAATCACTTTGTAAAAGTCTATGTAAAGAAATATCAGCTTTGTCACAAAAGACTGGGATGGGTTTATTCCAATTTGTATTTATTTGTGCAATATCTGAACAACGTGCACATGGGTGGTCCAGTTTTAGTTCACCTTCTGGAAACTGAATTCCATAATAGCTGTGGCTTGGATATTTGTGAAGGTTGCTCGGTCCAGAAGCAGAGAGATAAATAGATACTGTATACCCATTTAGCAGAAGTTTTGTGATTGTTGTTAAAGTCACAAAACTCTTGAATGTGATTTTTCCACCCCGAGTTCTAGCACCATGCAGGAGAAGGAATTGCATTTAAAGTGGTGTATGAATGTGGAGAAATGAAAAGTTATTATTTCCCATCAGATCTACAAACTAGGAGAAAGGCAAAAGAACAATGTACTGGTGGGCTTTTCCCCCCCTTCAAAATTACCACCAGTCAATTGCAAAAGGAAGCTCTACTTGGCACTCTTTATGTCCTGCACAATACCTTTAACATCATCAAACATCTGGCTATCCCAGATCTCTAAGACCCCAAATATCCAAGCCACATCCAGTCTAAACATCTGGCTGACTCTGCAACCAATCATAATAATAGTAATAAAATGTGTGATCAAATGCTAGATTGGGCTTTGGGGACAAAGAATAGAGTGTCAGGCCTGGAAACCATCTTAGGCATTGGATCTTCATACTGGCCACATTTAATGCTGTGGGAAACTGGGAGGAGGGGATTGCATGGAGCTGGGGAGATATGTAGTCAAAATAACATTCCTTTCTCCGACAGTCAAGGCCACTCTGCCCTACAGCGGGAGGAGTGTGACCAGGAAGCATTTCCAGTTAGGACTGTACCTTGATTAGACCACGTGATAGACATGTGGGTGCTGGAGCAGGGACTTGGACTTACTTTAGAGTGGGGAAAACCTGGAAGCTTTCGGATTCAGGTTTTCCCAAATGTGCCAATATGACATCTCTTAAAAAATGGAACTTTGAGAAAACTCAAGCTTTGGAGTTTTGTTCCATTGGGGGTGTTACTTGGAACCCTGACATAGAGTAGAGTAGAGACAAGATGAGACCTTGGAGATCTTCTAGTCCAACCCCCTGCTTACGCAAGAAACCCTATATGATTTAGTTACCTCCATGTCCTACTATTACAAATTGTGAAGCATATTCAAGTATTTCTCAGCCCAATCCTCTCACAGGATTGCTGTTAAGAAAAATAGAGAGCTCTATGTACATCACCTTGAGTTCTTGAATTTTCGAAACTAACTAAAATAGCAAACTGCTATTCAATATTGTTACTTGGTTGATTCCTTGTACTAAGCGGGTTACATTAAGTGAAGAAGAGAAATTTTGGATTAATTCAATAAGCTGAGCCATTAAAAAACAGGGGGAAATGTAATCAGTTGCTTGGTAATGTTGACTCCCCTTCCCCCAGGCACCTATTTCAGTGACAGCTTTAATCACTGTAAAATTATGAAATTATTTCAAATGTACAATTAGTATTGACAAGACTCATTTCTCTACTTCAATAGCTATAAATTAGCACACACATAATGAAATTACATAAAACTGTTGCCCTTGTCAAAAAGGTTCACCTGAGCCTTCATAGGAAGTGTTCATAAAAGATCTCCGCTCCATTCATAAAAACAGATGGTCATGCCCATTTTTAGCTTGAGCTATGGATGTTTTTGGAGATAATCACTCTCGTGCAAAAGCCATGGATAAATTCCATCCCTCGGTGACCTAAACATCTCTCACTATCCAGTAAGGAGATCTTAGCAAGCTGATTACAGACAACACCCCCCTTTTCTTTAGTTCCAATTATAGCCATTTTTAAATAATTGGAAAGACAACCCTACATCATTCCCAATGATAGTACAATAAGCCTATAGGGATAGCACAAACTACAGAATGTTCAAAATGGTTACAACATGAATTGGTGCAAAAGTACACATTCTTGAGGATTGGGAATACTTTCTGCACTGATATAATCAAATGCCCAGAATTCTGATTGTATATATATATCTCCTGTAGGGGCAGGGAGCTGAGACTCTGAGTGTGTCTTTAGAAACATGGTTCTCTTCTAGGGAAAATATAATACTCTGCTTTTTAATATTTCTTAGAATATTTCATTCATTTTCATCATTCCCATCACCCATCTTCTTCCACAAATGACTGTATAACTGTAACTTGTACCCTTACAATTTACATTGACTGGTTCCTAATATGATTTGATTGCTTATTTATACCCAGACTATCATTAAGTGTTGTACCTTATGATTCTTGATGAATGTATTTTTTCTTTTATGTACACTGAGAGTATGTGCACCAAGACTAATTCCTTGTGTATCCAATCACACTTGGCCAATAAAATTCAATTCCAATTCTATTCTATTCTATTCTATTTGGTGGGTGAGTGCTAACTTTCTACATATCAAAATAAGGGAGATGTTACAGTAATTCTCACTGTAAATTATATTTTACTGTATTTAGTAGGAATTGTAGTGTGCATTCAAACATTATTAACAGGATAGCTAAATGCTTTTTTATTTCTAAAGCTGTTGTTAGAAGATAGAAATTAATTATATCAAAATACCAGTAGGTTTAATTCTGAACAAAATCTTTATTTATACTACCAGCATATATTAAAACTTTTAAAAACACCCCAAATTTGCCTTATTTTAGTGAACAATATTTTATGCATTTCAGCGGAACTATAAATAATTGGAGCCCAACTATTTTTCTGCACACCTAATAAAATGAACGACCATGTAACCAATGAACAAATTAAATACTCTCCCCTCTCATTAGCCAGGATTTTGTGAAGAATATACATGGGCATGAATTTCAGGCCTATTCAGGTCTTGTGATCCAGCTCTCTGCGAGTGGAATAAATTGATCCTATGCACAAAGGTGGATTTATCATCTGAAGAACCATTTTAACCATCTAGCTGTCCCTTTTGACAGTAGTGGTCCTGATGTCTCTTAGGTTGAATCGCAACACTTTACTTTGAGTCCAATGTGACTCCTTGTAAACAGCTGACATTTTGTCTTTGTCTAAGCTTTAGTTTACAATATTGCGATTTTACTTCTAAATACAAACAACACTACTGCTACCTATGTTGATCAAAAAAGCCCCTACCAAGATTAAAGTTCTTTCTTCCTTGCTATTCTCTACTACCTATTCAAAATACTGGCTACAGTGGTGGCCTGATCATCATTACAGCTTTGATGAATTTGTTAAATAATACTATCAAAAGTTTGGAATGAATAGTAAATCCAAAATAGTGAATCAAAATCCTTTTGGAATAGCTTCCCAACCAGTAGGAATTATATTTGTATATTGCTTGTAGATGACATTCCACATCTTCCAAAACAGATTTAAAAGGGGAAAAAATTTGAACTGGTTTCAGACTAAAATAAAATGATCATTCTCATTGTGCAGCAGCAGCAAATCTCCAGCATTAACAGTGACCTATTTTCTCCCCATAAAAGATGAAGCAATCCACAAAGTGAATTAAATGACTACTATGATGGCAACCATGACAAACCAAATCTCTGCTTATGTCCTTGGATGAGGGGGAAAAAATAACAATACATCTTTCTTGCATGTTTTGGAATGCTATTGCCTTTTCAAAATTGGCAAGGTCAAGTCAATGCTGCACTTAGCATCTATATCCTATTTGTTTCAGACAAAAGAAACTAAGTGTTAAATATCAAAGCTTATTTACTCAGCATCAGGAAGAAAGCATGTCTGGAGTCTTAGAATTTATTTATAGATTATACCTGTATTGCAGTCTAAATCGGGAGATTTAAATATTGCAATAACTCAACACATAAGGCCCTCTTTGGCTAAGAACAGGCTCAGTAATAAGTAATGTAACCAAATTATCACTCCTTTTTCGGTTGCTTTGCAGAAGGTTCTCCATCTTTTTTGAGCCACTGGTGCATTAAATCCATACTAGTTTTTTTACACGGTGATGTCTGGATGAACTGGCTGGACCACTTTGGTAAATTGTCTTCATCCTTGTCATCTTTCCTTTTGTTTTTTAACCAGTTTAGCATTACTCTGCTGCTTGCATTAACCTTGGTATTCTGGAAGATACAAAATAAGAAAAATAAGATTTTTATGACTAGTCCATCCAAAACCACAGACCTGTTCAGTGAATCTTGATATTATAATTCACCATGTTTTTCGGACTATAAGACTCACCAGTGTATAAGTCGCACCAAGATTTCAAAGAAGTAAGTAAGAAAAAAAGTTTTTGTCCTCCCCAGCTCCAGGAGCACTCTGCAAGCCTGCTAAACCCCGAGTGCCCCATTTTTTGCAAAAATGCCCCGCTCTTTTTTTCAAATGGTGTTTTTGCCTTCGTAGGAGCCCCTAGGAGCACTCTGCAGGCCTCTTAAACCCTCTGTGCACCCCATTTTTACAAACAATGGGCCCATTTTGCACAAAAATGGGACGCACAGGCACGGCTTCGGGAGGCAAGAAACAGCTGTATTTGTTAATATGAGATGCACTGACATTTCCACCTCTTTTGGGGGTGGGTGGGGAAGATGCTTCTTATACTCTGAAAAATACGGTAGTTGTTTCATGTCAGATTCTGACTTGGTGATTGAAAAATGCAATCACAATTGAGCCTCAAATTTCCATTGCTAAGTGAGACAGCAGTTAAATGGCTTTTGCTCCATTTTACCATCTTTCTTGGCCCAGTTGTTATATGAATCACAAACGGTGTTAGTAACACAGTTGTAAAGTGAATTTGGCTTCCCCATTGGCTTTGCTTGTTAGAAGATCACAAATTTGATCCTATGACCCTGGGATACTGCAACAGTCACAAATATGAGCCAGTCACCAAGTGGCTGAATGTTGCTTACATGACCATGGGGATGCTGCAATGGTTGTAAATGTGAAAACCTGTCGTAAGTCACTTTTTTTCAGTGCCATTATTTATTCATTCAATTTTTATGCCACCCTTCTCCTTAGACTCAGGGCGGCTTACAACATGTCAGCAATAGCACTTTTTAACAGAGCCAGCATATTGCTCCCACAATCTGGGTCCTCATTTTACCCACCTTGGAAGGATGGAAGGCTGAGTCAACCTTGAGCTGGTGGTGAGATTTGAGCCGCTGACCTGTAGATCTACAGTCAGCTTTAGTGGCCTGCAGTACTGCACTCTACCTACTGCGCCACCCCAGCTCATAACTTTATAACTTTAAACAGTCACTAAATGGGTAGTTATAAGTTGAGGACTACCTGTACTGGGGGAAAAAAAGATTCCCAAACCTCTACGTGCAAGAAAACAAATTTATATTTGATGAGGGCAATTTCAGTTCATTGGGATTACACACTCCAATTTATGCAGGGAAGTTTGATGAAGACGTTAAAATAATATTTTTAATTTATGAACTGCTAAACAGAATACGGATGCAGAATGCACTCCACTTGAATTTCATGGTCTCCAAATCAATCAGTAACATTAATGCGACATTTACTTTTGCGCAGAGATGCTTAGCCTAAAAGTAGGTGGCAACATCTTAGTCAATCTCAGAAGCTAAACAGGGTCATGCCATACCTAGTATCTGGATGGGAGACCGCCATAAAATTACAGGGCTGTAAAATAGATCGGGAGGATGAAAACATAACCTAGAAAAGGAAATGTAAACATACCTTCTTGGGGTGCAGTTCAATGGGTAAAATGCATTCTAATGAATTATTTCGGGAATTGTTCACTATTGTTGACACGGGATGGAAGGCAATGTTTTCTGTGGACTGGATAAGGTGAAGTGCTGCTTCTGTGGGTATTTCTGCAAAGTCAAGCCATTTCTTAACTGCTTCATCCCCATCCAGAATAGCTGGCATTCTAGACAAGTCAAAAGATATAGATTTTAGTGATAGGGAAAAAACACCTGAACTAATCCACAATCTGTAATAATAAGAAAACATAAAATCACTATGAACCAGATTCTAAAAATGAAATTCAACAATAACAAAAGATCTGATATTGCAGCACCCTCATTAAAAGCCCATTCAATTTCTCCAACGATTAAACTGACCAAACCATGTAGAAGGTTTGGAACAAAGCTTAATTATTACTGCTATTTGAATATCACCACAGTTACCTATTTCACGTAGGCATCTTATAAGAAGCCTCCATCTGATCAGATTAGATAGCCTTTCATATTCTGACTTTGATCTTTAAAAATAAACATGCTATCTGGTAAAAGTCTGTAGAGATTTCAGGTCATGGTTGTCCCAAAGGTGCTTTTTCTGGAGGCAACTGGACTTCCTTGTTTTTTCTTTGAAGACGTTTCGCTTCTCATCCAAGCAGAAGAATGATGAAGAAGCTTCTTGGGTGAGAAGCAAACGTCTTCAAAGAAAAAACAAGGAAGTCCAGTTGCCTCCAGAAAAAGCACCTTTGGGCAGTCAAGGGCTGCAAAAAAATTTACTACCACACTGTGGGCATGGCTTATTGTGTGGGTGTGGTCATGTGACCGGGTAGGAGTGGCTTGCTAGCCATGTGACCAGGTGGGAGTGGCTTGACAATCATATGACCGGAGGGGTGGCTTAAAGGTCCTGTGACTGGCTGGGAGTGGCTTACCGACCAAGATACGTTTTCAGTTGATTAAGTTACATTATTTGAATAGCCATAAAAAGGACAAATGATAGACATTATTTGTTGAGGAGCACAGTAACATTTAAAGGTTTTGTACTGAACCCACAAGGTTCAGTATGATAACAGATTAGGCAAGTAACTCAATTTTCTTTAATTGCTATAGAAGTTCAGTTCTAGATAATGATTAAAAGGATTGAACGCTTTATGGGTAAAAACATACTATTTAATTATTTCCTATTTTAAAAGTAATCAAGGATCATACTAAGGTACTAGAGAAGGAAAGAAAATAAATAAACTACATTATGTATTCAATAAATAGTACATAGACTTACTACCCCCACTGCCCCCCCCCCAAGGGGGCAGCAGCCCATCACTGCCTTTGGGACAGAAAAAAAATAGATAGGAGGAAGTGCAATCTATCAAGCATTAACTTTTAATTACTCCATTTTACAGTATGTTCTGTGAGAAGCGCTCTCAAGTTATGTCTCTCTTGCCTGTGATGGATGGATTTTACACATTCAGATGCCCCTACTGTGATGACACTGTAACTGTACAATGGTTCTGCTCCGTTCTGAGGCTCCCAGCAATCAAAAATCCCAGCCATGGTAAGCAACTTCCTTCCTTTTGAATCTTCAACCTCATCTTCCATTTCTGGTTTGGTGAACTGCAGAAGACAAGACAGCACAGGATTGCCTTTTAAACAGACAAGCGCCGCATATTTAGATCTCTTATCCTCTTCTTATAAATAAACTTCGGTTTATTAATCCTTAAGTAATACCATTATAATTGAATGGAACATCAAATTACTATTGAATCTGTTACTGCTGTGTAATTGTGTCACAATAACTGAGATTTAACTCATAACTCAAGGTTTTGATACCAGAGAACAAAATGGCTCCTCTGAAACGGAATTAATTTTATAAATTAAGCTTGTGAATTACCTAAATCTGTTTGCCAGTCCGGGTTATGATAATTTCTTAGATTACTATATAATATCATTTGTAGGTTTGTCTTTGAAAACTGCTCAAAAACTGAATATCATGAAAAAAAGGTCTTCACAAATAATTTACCCATTTTTAGTAGCTAAAATCAGGTGCTGGGAACTTATTACTGATTTCAGAATACAATTTAAATAACTTTATTAGATATTTGATAAGCTGTTTACAGCTTAACCTGTCTTCCAAGTTTTTGTCATGTGTAGCGAGGTTAATAATTTTAGCAATAACACTTATAGAAACATAGAAGTCTGACGGCAGAAAAAAAACCTCATGATCCATCTAGTCTGCCCTTATACTATTTTCTGTATTTTATCTTAGGATGGATATATGTTTATTCCAGGCATATTTAAATTCAGTTACTGTGGATTTATCTACCACGTCTGCTGGAAGTTTGTTCCAAGGATCTACTACTCTTTCAGTAAAATAATATTTTCTCATGTTGCCTTTGATCTTTCCCCCAACTAACTTCAGATTGTGTCCCCTTGTTCTTGTGTTCACTTTCCTATTAAAAACACTTCCCTCCTGAACCTTATTTAACCCTTTAACATATTTAAATGTTTCGATCATGTCCCCCCTTTTCCTTCTGTCCTCCAGACTATACAGATTGAGTTCGTTAAATCTTTCCTGATACGTTTTATGCTTAAGACTTTCCACCATTCTTGTAGCCCATCTTTGGACCCGTTCAATTTTGTCAATATCTTTTTGTAGGTGAGGTCTCCAGAACTAAATACAGTATTCCAAATGTGGTCTCACCAGCATTCTATATAGCGGGATCATAATCTCCCTCTTCCTGCTTGCTATACCTCTAGCTATGCAGCCAAGCATCCTACTTGCTTTCCCTACCGCCTGACTGCACTGTTCACCCATTTTGAGACTGTCAGAAATCACTACCCCTAAATCCTTTTCTTCTGAAGTTTTTGCTAACACAGAACTGCCAATACAATACTCAGATTGAGGATTCCTTTTCCCCAAGTGCAAATCCCTTCAGTGATTTACAGCCTTCTCTAAGCAGTTTGCAGAGTCAGCATATTGTCCCAAACAATCTGGGTCCTCATTTTACTGACCTCAGAAGGATAGGAGTCTGAACCAACTTTGAACTGGTCAGGATTGAACTCCTGGCAGCAGGCAGAGTTAGCCTGCAAAACTGCATTCTAACCACGGCGCCACTACAGCTCCATTTTAGTTGTATTACCACCATTCCTCAGTGAATTTTGCTTTGTGCCTATATTACTTTCTTTTAAATGCCAGGCAACAGGCTCTGTTTGTCCTTCCAGATATTTCCCACATCAAGAACTTGTATTCACGCTATGATAGTTTTAACGCTATGATAGTTTTATTCATTATTCTAAACTGTCCTGGAAACGTCAAGCTGATTTGTGTATAAGTGCCAGGTTATTGCAGTTTACCAATGATACATTTGGAATTGTTAAATGCCCAGGGACTGAAAAAAGTGTTTCAAGAAGTGGAATGTATGCTTAGAATTACATTTCCTCAATTCAACAGTCTTCAAACAAGCAGGATAATATATAACCATCTGAGTTGTAGCAGCTATGACAAAAAGGGGGAAATGTAAAGGCACAGTTCCATCCATTTCTATCTGATAAATTTAATATTAATAGTAGTAACAATAATCTTTTATGTGGATAGCTTTAAAAATATCAATGAAACATCAGCATGAAATATAATGATTGCAATAAGGTTATACTGTACCATTTCCTTCTCAGTTTGGGCAAAGTAAATGAAATATGGCTGCTTTTGTCCATTATTTTGTTGCCACTCATAGTAGCCATCAGCCAGCACCACGCAGCGTTTGCCTTTTGAGAGAGGCACCTTTGGAGAAAAGAGAGGAGGGGGATTAATAGCAATCTATTCAATGCTAACTTCAAATGCATGAAAAGGATACATTTTATGAGCGTTGCTGGCAGATTATAATACTATCTCACAGAGCAGGCTGTAAAATCATATTTAGAGCAAGAGCTCACTCTAAGTTTTAATTAGGATTGTGCAGCAATCAGGATTCAAAGGGAGAAAGGTGGTTCAAAATGCACAGTAACACTCACATAACAACTGTCAATAATTCCTGCAGAGCTCCTGTGTTTGGTTGACCACTGCCATTCAATCCCAGGACAAGGAATACTACATATGATTTAAAGAGGCGCTACATGAGTGAACACTTGTGCTCCACTTTGCCATCATCTCTCCTTCAAATCCAGGTTGGTACAAGTTCTAATTTTAATGATTACACTATTTTGACCTCCGTATAGTAAGTCTTCAACATTCACTGTTTTGTGAAAATAAACATATTATCACTTAAAATACAGGAGTGATTTCTTTGTTGCAAAGAAGAATTGTATTCCCCACCCTGACCCCAGCTAAATTAGCTAATCTTTGGTAACTGTTTTGAATTTTTTGCAGGACGTACACTGGTGCTCTCCTTATTTATCAGACTAATTTGTGGTTAATAATTCTCAAAAGCCTTATTCAGTCAGAATGCAAAGCCAGAATTCTTCAGAATACCAGCTTCCTTTTCAGAAGAAGGCTTCTTTTACAAAGAAGACCAGGAAGTTCCCAAAAAGAAATGATTTTAGTGGGACTCCCAGTTAATTCAATAAATTACATTTCAAATTTGAATTATGAAATTAGCATCCAGTTTCATGAATGATTCAAAGAATAAGGTATTTCCTGCTTTGGTTTGTTCCTGATGAGATTTTATTCCCTAATTAGAATATCTGAGGATTTTATTCATGCTCCAGGATTATATTAATAAAACAGCAAGTAAGGGTCAAGAACCTCATTTGTTTATATTAGATTGCAGCAGTTCTTGTTTTTATATTCTCCTACCCCAATTCTTTTAAGGTCTGGGGGGGAAAAGGAAGGAAAATGCAACTGGATAAAATAAACCAAAAATAAGTAAAAGCAGTTTCCCGTAATACTGTTTAAGCTACCAAATAACTATAGATCGAACCTGAGGTTATTTGTTGGTTTACAGAAGAATAAAGAGAGTTAACTTTCCAGGAGGATATCTACTATATTTCCTTAGTCATATGTACAGTGTTCACTCGATTTTCGTGTGGGATGTGTTCCGAGACCACCCACGAAAGTCAAATTTCCGCGAAGTAGAGATGCGGAAGTAAATACACTATTTTGGGCTATGAACAGTATCACAAGCCTTCCCTTAACACTTTAAACCCCTAAATTACAATTTCCCATTCCCTTAGCAACCATTTAGATTATTACTCACCATGTTTATTTATTAAAGTTTATTTTAAAAAATGTTTTTTAAAGGCAGATGAAAGTTTGGCAATGACATATGATGTCATTGGGCGGGAAAAACCGTGGTACAGGGGGAAAAACCGCGAAGTATTTTTTAATTAATATTTTTGAAAAACCGTGGTATAGACGTTCCGCGAAGTTCGAACCCGCGAAAATTGAAGGAACACTGTATATCGTTTCTTGATTCTTTTTAATTGTTATGCAATAATCTGATCCTTCAAAAAAGGAAAGAACATTGTGGAAAAAGTAAGTATATTCAGCCTTTATATTAGTTTTTAATGGACTTATTTGCACTACTGTAGTTCTAAGGGTCTACCTTAAAAGTCAATATTTCATTCTGTCAAGCATTTGAAATGCTGTCACTAACTGGGCTTTTCCTTTTTTCAGAAAACAAAAAGTAAGAAGTAGAGTCTGCAGCATCTTGATGTTGGTAGCATATTTTAAACAGAGCTCCGGTTTTCATGTTATAACCCAAAAATCATGAAGGTCATGATTGAAAGGAAACAAACACAGGGTTTTTTTTCAAATTGAAGTCTATACAACTAACCTTATAGCAAGATTTCTCCATCATGGTATCACTCCGACAATTGGAAGTGTTGTACTGCATTTTCGATGGGTCAGCTTCCTTGAACCAAGCTGGAACTAGGCCCCAACGCATGGCTACAAGGATACGTTCAGAAGAATTGGCATTCTTTCATAAACCAGAAAAGGAAATATTGTGAAGAAGCATGCAGATACATAGGATTAAGATTACTCTACAATTAAAGGCTATGTTCCAGTGGTGAAATCCTTTTTTTTTTTTCCTACTGGTTCTGTGGGTGTGGCTTGGTGGGTGTGGCTGGGTGAAATGCTCCTAATTCTGGCAAGCCTGCCAGTCATCAGAGAGCTGGTAGTGATCGCAGCATGAGTTGTCCACCCGCCCAGATGCCATTTGGGTTCTTTCACCCTCTGCATATGTGCAAAGCATTCTGTGCATGCACAGAGGATAAAAGGACCCGAATGGCGGTGTCTGGGTGGCGACTTGTACTGTGATCTCTACCGGTTCTCCAATGACCGGCAAGCCCGAACTGGAAGCATTTCACCCCTACCATTCTCTCCTCATCCCTGAGGTTTTGCTATTGCAAAATCTCCATGCCCAGCCCACTCTGGAGCCACCAAAATAATCAAAACTACTCCAAATGTTTGCTATGGTTCTCCGGAACCTGTCAGAACCTGCTGGTTTCAGCCCTGCTCTGTTCCAAAACCCAGTGCACATTCACTCCTGTGAATACTGATATGTTCTCAATAGCAAAACCTTAATTACTCAGCTGCTTAAAAGGGAAAATCAGATTTTAAAAGTTATTATTATTTATTAGATTTGCCACGTGCACAGGTTCCGCTAAGGATGTGCATCTTGCTTGAATATGCAACTCCCCATTTCTCACCGTTGAAGAGGGGCGGCATACAAATCCAAATAATAAATAATAATAAAATAAATATACTGTACTTCAGTATATTTATACTGTATCTTATAAGCAGTTTGAGTTTTGACTTTGTTAGGGGTCTGATGGGCTGCAGAACGTCAGACATGTTTACCACGTTTACTCTTTGCTATCATCTAGTAATCTCCTGGGTTTTTGTAGTCTAGATATGCTAGCCCTACTTTGTGTTTGTGTGTGTGTGTGTGGGGGGGGGGATAATAAGCTAGTTAGCTCAGTTATTGAAAGAATGAGTGGCAAAATGTAAATTTGTAAAAATGTGAAAGGAGGAAGTCAGGTTGTTGGTATTTATTAGAAAAACTCAGTTATTTTATATAGGAATTTTAGAGATATGTTGAAGTGAACACTGAGTCATATATTCCAAAACACCTACCCCACATACATAGGTAAAAAAGTAAGTTTCTTCAAGATGAGCTGCATTTCTGAAGATTTCACAGATATTCTGTGTAGTTTTCTTGGCAAACATAAAGAAGTGGATTGATACTGCCTTTGTTTTTGTTTTTTTCCAATTTCCAACTTTAATAAACACACATGGAATTCCCAGGCTCTGTTATCCAAGTTCTAATTAGGCTGAATTTGCTTGGTTTGAGCCCAGACAAGGCAAATGCAAATCAGAAGAATTGTGCAAGTAAACAATGCATTTATAAATATCTTCCCTTACCTAAATGACTCATTTCTCGCACCTTTCTCAGTTAAAACAATTGAAACAGACCAACGGCTTTCATTTCTTCTTTTTGTCTATTTAATAAAATTCACTTTCAGTGCTACCCTGCGCATCACTTCTAAATAGTTTAAAATTCAGGTTTTTAAAAGCCCAACATTTTCGTTTGTCTAAAATCTTACAATACACATATAAGTTTAAATATTAAAAATCATTGAAAATGTTGTTTCTAATTCCATATTCATTATGTCGTTAATGAATTCATTATGGATCAGTTTGGTACTTTTCCCATCACTGCATCCCAAATGTTTTAAATCACCAATAAAATATTTGCTTATCTATGTGTGCCCATTCCCCTTTTGTTTTGCCCTCTTGTTGCTAATCCTGTTTATGTATCTCTTTTTCTCTAAGGATAAAATATTCTTTACTATATGTTGTTGCCCGTGAAGCACAGCATAACAGATAAATTTCCAATGAAGTAGCAAAAGTAATCAGTAATTTCTTTTTCTAGTGGAAGAGAAAAAATATATGTCACTGTGGCAATTTTTATTAACTTCATTTATTTTTCTCTTTGTGATTTGATAAACTGCTAAAATGTCTGTAGCATTTAGGCAAGAAAATGAAAGAGGAAATAGTTTGAAAAAGCGTTATGCTTATGTGAGGTTTCAAATTTGTGTGTGTGCAGTGATGTGATACTTCATTATTTTGAAATGCCAAACATCTATATTTTGAACTGCAAGTAAAATCATGCCCCATTTAAGTATTTTCAAAATCTGGAGCAGTTAGCATTATTATAAAATGGACACTATTATTATCTCCCCTCATACCTGTGTGTATGTGTTTATCTAACAGGTAATACAATAGCATGCATATTTGAAAGCCATGGAAAATGTTATGGTGGATTCATTTAAGTAATCCTGTGGCATAGTCACTCCAATATCTACAAGCAACACATATATTCGAGCTCATTAATGTGAGGGAGATACATGAAATATTTTTGTCTCATTTTCTTAAACAACCTGAAAATAAATTTCTTACAACTTTAAAATGGCCAAGTAGGCCTGAAGTCAAAACTTTTCTGGAGCATTTTTAAGCCCAGATATTCAAATACCTGCAGTAATGGGGAACCCAGCATTCACTGGGCGTTCATTGTTTTAACCGTTCTTATGTTTTTACTATTAGGATTTCCCCCTAACAGACAGCCAGAAGCCATTTTATGTCGCTAAATCTATCATTTTACACATCGTATACTCAAAATAATACACACTCTGAATTTGCATAATCCAACACTATATGCTACTGCAATAATAAGACCTTATTTTACCATAGGAACATAATCTATGGTTTTTTAAATAGATGGATTCCAACTCCCATGATTCTTGATAATTGATGATACCGACTGGGCTGATTAGTATTCAGAATTCAGCAATATTTTGAAGGATAAACTTTCTCTATTTTAGTGATGTAGGAAGCAAATAAAAGGTACTTTGAAAACTATTCCTCTCATGCCTTATTCTGAAAGCTTCAGAGAAGGTATCATAGGCATTAATATCCTGAATAAAACATGGCTAAAATATTAGAAATAGGTCCAATTTGATATTTTAAAAAAGCAATCCTTTTTTGATACTATATCACAGAAATAGTACTAATTGTAAGTACCTTCTATAACAGAAAGCTAATGCCAGAGAAGACAAAACATGTTTATGATTTTTCTTTTTTACAAAAATTCAGTTTTAATTAGAATGTAGAATATAAAAATGTCAGAGAATAGAAACTGAATGCAGCAAACAATTACCAGTAGTCTTTGACATATGACTACAAGTGGGAGCAGAATTTCCACTGCTAAGCAAGGCAGGTGTTAAGGGATGCTGCAACTGAGATAAATAGATGCATGTTGCCAAGTGCTTGAATTTTGATCATATGGCCGAGGGATGCTCCAATGGTCATAAGTGCGAGGAGTGGTTGTAAGTCCCCTTTTTCAGTGCCATTGTTCGGGTGGTCATTAAACAAAAGATTGTAAATCAAGGATTACCTGTAATTTTTAAATAGTTATATTGCGTAAGTTAATTGAAGAAATTCACCTTTTCAAAGTGTTGCAGGGAGAGAAGCACAGGACTGTTAGATTGTGGGCTCTTATTGAACGAAGGGCTGTATTTGTCAGCATTTTGCCATTCAGGATACTTTCTTTCTCCTCGATTATTGAGATAAGCACAGGCACGGCGGATACGATCTGCTCCCAGAGCAACAGCTGTCCGTCCACACATTCTTCCAGAGTGCACCCAAAACAGCGGCCTACAAAACAGTGTTTTAGGAACATACTAAACAACCCAAACCCTGTTGTGTCGTCATTTCAGAGATATTTACTTAACTTAGCCAATCCATCCATTGAGCAAAAGAGCAGTGAGAGAGGGAGCAACTTATGACATCCCACTGGCCTGCTTATTAACTTTGTTTGGGGGGGATACTTATAGGGAGAAAGTCAATGGGGAAGCCGTTAAGGGAAGTTGTAAATTGAACATGTTTATCTGGAAATCAATTCACTTCCTACATTTCTAGTTATTACTATTTTTAACTAAACCTGTACACTGCCCAACTTGCAATAACTCTAGGCACAACAATAAAAGAAATAGCAATCAAATTAATAAATTTATGAATAAATTTATATAAATAAAATGTATATTTTGTTTTATGTGCCCTGAGAGCATATGCACCAAGGACAAATTCCTTGTGTGTCCAATCACTCTTGGCCAATAAAGAATTCTATTCTAAAGGGGAAATTTACCTAAAAGAGGACAAGCCCGATAAAGTGAAAGATCTCACTCCCCACAGGCAAAGCCCCCCATGGAGAAAACTACTTTTTACTTGATTCAAGTAAAACTACTCTCCCAGTCCTCGGAGAGGGGAGGCATACAAATCTAATATATTACTATTACAGTGGAACCCCGACATAAGAGCTGCTCTACTTAAGAGCAACTCGAGATAAGAGCTGGGAGGGGAGAGATATTTTTGTTCTACTTACAAGCCGAAATTCGAGATACAAGCGCCAAGGAGCTGTCTCCTGAAGCCAAACGCTAACTTCCGCGTTCGGCTTCAGGAGACAGCTGCGAAGCGGCACGCGTGTTTTAAAAGGTTGCAGCCGGCCTGGGGGGCTCGGGGGGGTGCTTGCAGCTTTCTTTCTTGCTCTTTTTCTTTCTCTCTTTTACCTTCCCTTCCTCTATTTCTTCTTTTCTTTCTCCTTCCCACCTTCTTCCCTCCCTCCCTCCCTTCACTCATTCCTCTCTTACTCTCCCCTTTCATAAGTTTCCTTGCTTCCTTCCTCTGTTCCTGTCCCTTCCCCTTCTTTCTTTCTTTTTTTCTTGCTTTCTTTCTTGCTCTTTTTCTTTCTCTCTTTTACCTTCCCTTCCTCTATTTCTTCTTTTCTTTCTCCTTCCCACCTTCTTCCCTCCCTCCCTCCCTCCCTTCACTCATTCCTCTCTTACTCTCCCCTTTCATAAGTTTCCTTGCTTCCTTCCTCTGTTCC
Source organism: Erythrolamprus reginae (assembly GCF_031021105.1). Taxonomy (NCBI): domain Eukaryota; kingdom Metazoa; phylum Chordata; class Lepidosauria; order Squamata; family Dipsadidae; genus Erythrolamprus; species Erythrolamprus reginae. The sequence goes on from NC_091951.1 coordinate 78,414,733, forward strand.
TGTCCCTTCCCTCTTTCCTTCCTTCCTTCCCACCCTCTGTCCATTCATTCACCCATTCCTCTCTTGATCGCTTAAAGCCGGTCCCTGGTGCAAAAAGGGTTGGGGACCTCTGTCCTACAGGATTGGGTGGCAGAGAAGTTGAACATATGTAAATTTAAAAGTTTAAGAAAGTTTACAAGTTAAGTGAAAGAAACTTCATTATTCATTTATATGTACATGTACATTTCTTCATTAAAAACATGTCTTTCTGCATAATTTAGACTAACTTTGTGAGTTTTTTGAGGGCTGGAACCAATTAAAATTATTTACATTAATTCCTATGGGGAAAAGTCGTTCGAGATAAGAGCTGCTCGACTTAAGAGCCCAGGTCCGGAACGAATTAAACTCGTATCTCGAGGTACCACTGTATTACTACTTGAGCTCACCACCACTCAAGCCTGACTCATCCTTCCATCCTTCCCAGGTGGGTAAAATGAGGACCCAGATTATTGGGGGCAATATGTTGATTCTGTAAACTGCTTAGAGGGGGCTGTAAAGCACTGTGAAGCGGTATACTGTATAAGTCTAAATACTATTGCTATTCTACAAATCTCGCTGACTTTTCCTCATGTTGCTAAACTCCTCAGTGATTAATAAGTGAATAATAAGCTTTAAGAGTAGAAACAGCCTGACATTTTTCTCAACACAAATGGATGAAACAACACCTTCCAGAAGTGTCAAGTCAGGCATTAATTTTTCTTTCCTCCTTAACCTGCAATCCTGAAATAGCCGACCCATCTGAAAAGGCCAATTTTGATAAGAAATCCCTGTTCTCTTATCTTCCACAGGCAAGACCAACGTCAATCATTAATTCAGCTTCTCCGGAAATCCCCTAAATTACGCCCTCTGATCCACCGTTAAGTATCTCCTCCATCTAAAAAAAGATATTTTTTTTAACACGTAGGAGATACTTCATTTAAGAATCTCCTCATACTTCATCTAAGTATCTCCTTATTATAACAGCACCTTCCGTTTTTCCTTCCTTCCTTCTCCCTTCCTTGTGCGGGCGCCAAAAGGAGCCTAAGCCAAGCGCTTGCAAGAAAGCTAGCAAGAAAAGGGACGAGGCCGTTTTCCTGCCGGAGATTCCCGTGTTTGAGAGGAAGGGATACGGTGCTCACCGGGACCAACTACACAAAAGGTCTCCCCCTTAACACGTCAGAAGCCATTTCCACATCCCAGCCCCCACCGCAGCCTCCCGGATTTCAATCCTGACCAGTGTGGAAAGCTCGATGAAAAGAAACAGGCGCCTCCTGCCTTTGGGCTTTTCCCGCCTTCCAAGCGCTCCTCTCCCTTCGCTTCTGGCGGTCGGCTTGTCCGGCTTGAGTGGGGGTGTATATTGCAGGGTTCCCGTTTATGGCTCAGCTTCTTTTTCAAAACACCGCCTCGGAAGTCACCCGCTCCGCGGCTTGCACCAATTTCTCCCCCCCCCACACGCACACACACAACAAACACGCCGCGTCACTGAAGCGCGAGCGAGGCCTCCGCCTCGTCTCCGAAGACGCGCCGATTTCTCGGTCGGTGGGCGCTGCACTCAAGTTTTCATTCAGAAAACTTAATATTTTTTTAATGTCAAGCGAACCTGGACCGCACAGCAAGTTTGTCTGGTCAGCCTCCAACTCTCCGGCTCGAAAAGAATCCTAACTTTATTCCCAACGGAATGGTAGAACTCGGAATTTGAATCTAGGTGGTCCTTGGTGGAATTGCGGTTCAGAAATCAAGACAGGATTCTTCTACAATGACATATAGACATAAATCTACTAATAAACAGCCACTACTGTATATGTTGTTTCTCTCTCACTTCGCAGAGGCTTTACCAGAAGTATTCTAAGTCCCTGTGTAACCTTTGTGTCAGAACTACAATACTTTAGGGCTGCAAAACACCAATGACTGCTGGATACATGTGAATAAACATTTCTAACTCAGCCGCCAACATTCATATCTACAGATTTTGTAGCTGAAGGTTATAATTAAATGCATGTTGTCAATTTGCCTCCAGCTTTTTCTTGTAATAATTTATGGAGAAAATTAAGCCCAGGATATTCAGTAAGCATGCCTCAGATCTGTCCTTAGAACTCTCCCTATAGTTTTTACCATAGTTTCCACCCTTAAATCAGAAGAGCTGATTTATAAAAATAAATCAGAAGAGCTGATTTAAGTGTAAAACTATACAAAGTGAAATCGTAATTATTCTGTTTGCCACAGGAAAAAAAACAGTTCATGGTTTGATGCACAGGAGAGCTAACACTTCACCAATTCACTTCTACACTTCCTTAAAATAGACTCAATATCTATATCCGACACCGTAAATTTAATTTGTCTGCATTCAGTGTTTTGCAAACTGTTATACAAATCATTTCCATAAGCTACGAAATTAATTTTGTTCCTATCACAGAATAGATGAGGCAGCATTCTGCAAGATACATGCATTAATATTGGAGATACATGCTTCAACTTCTTAAGTTATTTTCTATGCAAACCGAATATACAGTAGACCTATAATAGTGAAATTTGTTGAAACATTGCTGATTTAATTTTAATACAGGTGTTTTATTGATAGGTTAATTTTTCTCCCAAGAAACGGATGCCTTTTATTTCATGATAAAGTGTATCTCAAATTTTGGAGCCCGGGAAGATATATATACTCCTTAACTTAGAGCTAAAATTGAGCCTGCAATTTCAGTCCTCAGTCCTGATGGTCATTAAATGAGTTAACATGTGACCATGCCTGATTTTACCACCTTTTTTTCAGTGGTCATTACATAAAGCGGTAGTTAAGCAAACCATTGTTTGCTATGAGGATTTTTTTACTGGAGACGAAGTAAAAGGTGATTTCTGGGAAAAATATAGTAAATCAGTTATGGGACTGTGGGGCACGGCAGATAGTTATAAATGTGGGGCAGTTGCCAAGCATCCAAAATGCAGCCATGTGACTGGGGAGGGGGGCAGCTATCACAATTTTGAATCCAGGTCGTGTGTAACTTTTTCAGGGTCTGCCATAACTTTGATTAGTCGCTAAATGAAGGTCATGGGTCAAAGATCACTGTACTAATTCTTCACCCATTTGCACTGGGCTGCCATTTAGTAATCTCAAAGGTGTCAAACTCAGTTTCACTGAGGGCCACATCAGGGTTGTGTTTGACCTTGGGGGGGGGGCACGGGCGTTGCCAGGGTGTTCACGCCCCTCCACATTACTCTGATGCACCATTTTCGGCCACAATAGCTACCTGCAGCCCTTTGCCAGTGAAAACAGAGCTCGAGGAGCCAATGCGTGGCTCGCCCAGGCTTTGTTTTTACTGGCAGAGGCACCATTGTTTTCAGGGCAGGCCTGCAGGCCATATTTAAGTACCCCATGGGCCGTATTGCGGTCATGGGCTTTTACACCCTTGTGCTAATGGTATCAATCTGCTTGCTGGAAGCAAGAAAGATTTAAATAATCTTTGATTGAAGGTTCTTCTTTCACCTTCAACAAAACAGCTCTTAAAGTTTTGCTTCTGCTCAGCAGCCAAAATGGAATTACAGTCATACCTCGTCTTACAAACCTAATTGGTTCCAGGGGGAGGTTCGTAAGACGAAACATTGTTTCCCATAGGAAACAATGTAAAGTCAATTAATCCGTGCCGTGCAACAACAAAAAAAACCCCCGCAAAAAAATGCTGCCGCCCGGCTGTCACCTTTTAAAACAGCCGGGGGGGCTTCCCAGCAGCCTCCTGAACCCGAACGCCAAACCCGAACTTCCGGGTTCGGCGTTGGGAGGCTGCTGAGAAGCCCCCCGGCTGTTTTAAAAGGTGACAGCCGGGTGGCGGGGCTTCTCAGCGAAAGTTCGGGTTTGGGAGGCTGCTTTGAGGAGGCGGGGAAGCCTCTTGCAGCAGCTGACACAGCCGCCGGCTTCCCCGCCGCTCGCCCACCCGCCCAGGATGCTGACCCGCTCCTCGCCGATGGCCGGCAGAAGATCGCTCTTCCCCGCGAGGCATCAGGTCAGCAAGAGTGATCTTCTGCCGGCCATGGGCGACTCCCCGCCGCTTGCCCATGGGCGGCAGAAGATCGCTCTTGCCCGGCTTCCCCGCGAGGCATCAGGTCAGCAAGAGTGATCTTCTGCCGGCCATGGGCGACTCCCCGCCGCTTGCCCATGGCCGGCAGAAGATCGCTCTTGCCCGGCTTCCCCGCGAGGCTTCCCCCCACCTCACCCACTGCCCGCCCGCCCAGAATGCTGACCTGATACCTCGCGGGGAAGCCGGGCAAGAGCGATCTTCTGCTGGCCAACGGTGAGGAGCGGGGAAGCCTCTTGCAGCAGCTGCCACAGCCGCCGGCTTCCCCGCCTCCTCGCCCGCTGCCTGCCCGCCCAGGATGCTGACCTGCTGCCTCGCCCCACGCCCACCACCGGCCCAATCCTGCGCCTCCTGCTTCCCCCCCCCAGCCAAAAATACAAAGGCAGTCTGCCGCCGCCCGGGGAGCAATGGGAAGCTGAAGCCAGCGGCGGTTTCAGCCTCCCTTTGCTCCACGCTGCTCCGGCCTGGCTGGGGGGGGGGGCGGGAGCAGGAGGACCTTCCTGACTCCCTCTCCCCAGCACTTCGCCCAGGACAACAGGCAGGGCAAAGCAGCGTGGGGCAAAGGGAGGCTCAAACCGCCGGCGGCTTCAGCTTCCCATTGCTCCACGCCGCTTCCCCTGCCTGTCATCCTGCGGCTTCCCAGCGGCCTCCCGAACCCGAACTTTTGCCAAACGGTGTTCGGGAGGCCGCTGGGAAGCCCCGCCGTCCGGCTGTCACCTTTTAAAAGAGCCGGGGGGCTTCCCAGCAGCCTCTCGAACGCCGAACCCGGAAGTTCGGGTTTGGCGTTCGTAAGACGAAAAAAGTTCGTAAGAAGAGGCAAAAATTTTCTGAACCCCGGGTTCGTATCTCGGGTTGTTCGTAAGACGAGGGGTTCGTATCTTGAGGTACCAATGTATTTGCATATCTCAGGTTGTTAGTAATGCACAGTATTTCTTTCAGCATTTGAATTGTTTTTTTTTCTAGTCCAGCATTTCTCTTTATATATTTGCATTTAAGTTAAATAAGTTAACAGTATATAACAGCGATGGCTAAGCTTTTCAGCAGAGTTCCAAAAGAATGTGCGCACACACCCATAATGCACTGTGTGTGTGATCTCCACGTGTGTCCCACTCTCACACATGCATGTCATCCAAATATGTCCTCTCCCTACACATGTGCGGCAGAGGCCTGAAAACCAGCTGGTCGGTGGAAGGCACGTGCACGGTGAAGCTGAACTGGGATAATGGCTCACATGCCTACAGAGAGGGCTGTATGTGCCATCTATGGCATGTATGCCATAGATTTGCCATCACAGATATATAACTTTGTCATACTCCTTTCTTAATTTCGAACTAATTAATTGCTCCATATTCCATTTTTACTGTTGCTGATTACCATACAAATTCTGCAGTAGAGGTAGCTGGAACTTTTTAAACATTGCTTTACTGGATACTAGACTACAGCTTGATCTTTTTCAGTTCTCTGACCTCAAATGTTTCCATATTTGCTTATCAATTACAAGCAGTGTATTAGCAGCATAATTTTGCGAGATTTTAAACTCGGGTTCCCCAGGTTTTCCCCCAAGTATTTTCACATAATGTTTATGGGTTGATGAACAATCTGAAATTTCATGAAAGAGTCAACAAGCTGTAAGGTTTGGAGATTTCTAAACTGTTCTGCAGGCATTTCATCAACTCTTGCAGCTTTGTGGTCAGCAATATTTTTGGAGTACACTTTCCAAAATATTTGAATCTAGCTTTATGTCTATCAGCAATCTGGGGGGTCTTTTTGTATAGTTATTCTTCCATGAATATTTCTTTACCTATGTTGATCTCTATCTTCTTTGTAGTGTTGTATTATATGTTCATCCCTGTGTAAAATGGTCTCTCATCCTTTACACAATTTAGATATATTTCTCTGCCTCTTCCGACTTTTCTCTGGAATTAGACATTGTAGGCAGAGCAAATTTGGAATATTGCTCAAGTCATATCTTGTTAATCTGACAGATATTATTTTTTAAAGTACAAATTAAAATTTTGCAGGACACCCATGAGTAGATTTTCAGTCAACCCTAAAAAAACCCCAGTAGTTTTGTTTGCAGAGTATATAATTCACTTAACATCAAACCTGTCCATTCAGCAACAAACAAAATATAAGGTTCTTAATTTATATGATTCTATTGCGAGTATAAATTTTATAAAATCCTTACACTTTGAAGGGTATTAGGTTGGATTAAAAAATTGTTGAATGTATATTATTAACATAATAGATGAGTTTATATTGCCATCCTAATCTATTTTTGCTGAAATCTAGTAGTATACATCTCATTTTATCACAACTCTGATAATTAGCTATGCAAATTATAAGAACGTTAAACTTTGTTTATTCTTTCATTATGTGGCATAACATTTATGTATAAAATCTGGTCAGAATAGAACAAAGCACAGTATCAGCCTTTACAAAACAAAACTCAATCACAGTAATAGATGCCTCACTCAGAGAACAATTTAGGCTGTTTTACTGAAACAAATGATTTTAGAAACGTGAAGCAATATGAAAATGAGCAATTTCCTTAAATATCCCCTTTTCTAAATATCAATACAGAAAAATGACATGATTGGAAATAAAAGATACTTCAGCGGTTTTTCATTCTGGTTTTCTACTCTAGATTTCTTGTGAAATTCATATTACTGATTCTTTTTCATCCTAGCACTTTTTCAAATCAGGCTGCCTACAAATGATATTAACAATTTGAAAATGAAGGCCAGTTTGATATAAATCAACCAAATTAACTAGACCTGCATGTTGCGAATGTCTTTTCAATATCATTTGGGCAAGAGATAAAATGCATTTATTTTCATATTCTTGAGAGTAGCGGAGTTGGTGGCATAAAATCCATATTTTTATTTTATAATACATATATGTAAGGGTTCAGAAAGGTCATAAAATATAACAATTGCCCCAGTTGTAAAGGGTCTGGCTAATCACATAATGAATCTGACACATGGTGACCAGAACAGGAGCTAGAGCCAACTACTTATGTGTTATTAGGCACCTTGGTATAAAAGGGATGTTCTTTTGAAGTAGCCTGGCAAACATGAAGAAATAACCAATTCAGTATTTCACAGAAACATTCCTGTGGTTATAAACCTACACACATAGCTTTCATTTCTAATTAGAGAAAGAACTGATGCCAGTGTTCTAATATTTCTCCCAATGTCCAGAGCAATAGAAAGAGACCTCTAATTCTCCATTTAGCCTTGGGGGTGTGAAACAGGCAGCCGGAAAATGAGCTTAGCCAACAGAACCCATGACAATATCCACAGGAAGTTCTTCTTTACTCCGAGCTGTGACTTGCATTGTCACAATATCTGTCAGGACAAGGCGAGAACGAACCAAGAGGTCATGGCCACCTCGAAATACACCTGCAGCAGATCAAAGAGAGTAATAATTTTAATCAGCATGTATGGCTGGAACTATATTTCCACTCTTGAAGGAATTAAGGTAAATTACCAAACTAAATGCTCTTTTACAAAAAGGAGATAAATAAACATTATCATTAAGAATATTTAGAACACTGATGGTGTTTTGGTCAATGGCCAAATCATCTTCCAAATGAATTGTGACTTAGATAACTTTGTGATGGTTTATCTCTTCAGCTTTTCCCAAGTGGGATTATAGTGGGAAACCACTTTGCAGAATTTGGGGCAACTACGGTATAAACTCCATCCAAGGATCCCCTTCACTATTTTCATGAATTAAATAATGGGAATAGACTCATAGAAATACTTTAGATATCAAATACTGATAAGAGTTCTCATTCCATTGGGATCCCTGGCACTAGCATATTTCTTACAAATTTCCACATATACAGTATTAGAATAATAAAGCTTGAAGAAAAGTTACGATACTGCTTTCACATCTGTAGGACTATTATCATGAAATATCTTTCCTAATAGTGAAAGCATGTGCTCAGTTGATATTACTGAATAGACCAGATGGCTGTATGGTTCACTGAAAAAAAGGACTGAACTGACGTCAAGCTAATATGAAAACCACTTTTAAGACACTAAGAATGGACTAACAAACCAATTAGAGGAGTCGGCTTGCTTTAAAGGCACCAAGCTAGAAACTGGGAGACCATGAATTCTGGTCCTGGCATACATACAAAGCCAGGTGGGTGACTTAGTCACTCTCGCTCAGCCTTGGGAAGAAGGCAGTGGCAACTTCCTTCTGAAATCTTGCCAAAAAAACTGCAGAGACTTGTCCAGCAGTCGCCAGATGTCAACACTGATTCAAGCATCCAAAAACAAAAAGATCTCATAAAGATCAGCAGAGAGGGCACAGAAAAACTCACCTGCCAGGTACAAAGTATGAGAGTTCTTGTTATCCGGGACTTTATCTGACCGTTCACATGGCTGCATTCCCAGAAATTTCACAATATTACCCACTGCCTCTGTGGAAATAAAAATATTGGAGCTCAGGGTTCCCCCCCCTTTTATTTATTTATTTATTAGATTTCTATGCTGCCCTTCACGTGGCAACTCATTTATACTTACTGTGTTCAGTTTGCTCATATAACTAGATTATTAAGTTCCCTATTCCCTCCTAAAGGGTTAAGTAAGGTCCAGGAGGGAAGTGTTTTTAATAGGAAAGTGAACACAAGAACAAGGGGACACAATCTGAAGTTAGTTGGGGGAAAGATCAAAAGCAACATGAGAAAATATTATTTTACTGAAAGAGTAGTAGATCCTTGGAACAAACTTCCAGCAGACGTGGTAGATAAATCCACAGTAACTGAATTTAAACATGCCTGGGATAAACATATATCCATCCTAAGATAAAATACAGAAAATAGTATAAGAGCAGACTAGATGGACCATGAGGTCTTTTTCTGCTGTAAGACTTCTATGTTTCTATTCCCAGAGAAAGTAGAGGTCATTTTCTCCAAGAAACAAAAAGTAAAGTACAGAGACCAGGTGACTTCGCTTGTGACCAGTTTAATAATTCATACAATCTGAGTCCTGGGAAAGAGTGCAACTTCAGTGAAAGGTCTTGCAGGCTAGGGTCTCTCATCATCTTCCGTTGTATTAATTTGGTGGAATCAGCAAGTATTTTAAACATCAATTTGTATGAATTTCAAAATCAAAGTTCAATTTTCTCTCCTGTTAAATACAGTCATTTACCGGTATTTGTTTCAAAGGGCTAGGGGGAAATTTTCAAGTAGTCTATAATTACTATAAATTTTTTAACAGTCTATTACTGAGATCTCCACCGTGGTTCCTAGATGTTCTGGTTCTAAAATAATTACTTTTGACCTACTTTTGTGATCATATTAACAGACAATGGAATTCTGAACTACCACTGTAGATTTTTTTCACCCTGCCACTAGCAAATCTTCTTTTCAGATTGAATGGCATGTATCAGAATTCAAAGATTTCCACTTAAAACGGAATAGAAATGTTTAGTTAATGTTAGCCCAAAATACATTTCCATGTGATCATGCCTGATCGACTTTGAGAAGGCCTCCTGATATTTACAGGAAACTATGTAACAATTCAGTTTACAATATTAACTTTTCAAAGGCACAGGAATCAAGAGCTGTGCACTAATATTTTTTTTTTGTTTACCTACCTTCCAGTGTTTTAACAGTAGACAATGTGAAAGTCTCTTCTTTTTCAAATTCATCACCAACTTCTTCCCAGGCTGCTCCAAAATTTGGCTTCAAAACTCTTTGGATGTGATCTGCTACTGTTACTTCCAGATCTTCTAGCTAATAAAGACATTTGATAGTAAATTACCATTGAGCTTCCCTCAGTGAGCTTTTTAGAAAACTGACCAGATTTTAAAGCAACAATAATTATTTGAAAGCAACTATCTTTTGCTGCAATGCTGATAAATGTTAAAGGGCAGTAGAACAGTGGTGTCTGCAGAAGCAACAAGAATCATATTGAGAAGAGCAGCACTGCAATGCGAGCCATGCTCATATTCCACGGAACTTTTCTGTTGTCATTTTGATACTTTTTACAATCCTGCAATCCAGTGTTCTCAACCTGGGGGTCGAACCCCCTTTAGGGGTCAAATGACCGTTTCACAGGGGTCACCTAAGACCATGGAAAAAGACAAATTTCCCATGGCGTTAGGAATTGAAGCTTCTATTATGGCGCCTTGGAACATATTTTTACAATCCGACCAATCAGGCGCTTACAGAAGGTCCCTCTGACCTTCCTGCCAATCAGCTTAAAGCTCTGTTGGGAGAATTGGCTCTAGACTTATGGTTGGGTGTCACCACAACATGAGGAACTGTATTAAAGGCATGTTGCGGCATCAGGTTGAGAACTACTGTAATTCCTTCATAGAATTGGGGTGACTGTATGGAGTTGAAGTGGGCAGATGCTCTTCCTGATGCCATAGCAGATATTTTTAAATTGCGCCCTTAAGAGAGAAATACCTGCTGCTACCTAGGATTGAACTCTCTCACAACCTTCTGAGTGGAAAGCAAATGTCTTCACCACTAGGTCAGCATGCCACTCATGTACATTGAACAAACCTTGTACATTGAACAAACCTTGTAAGTATAACAGACTGATCAGGAAAAGGACAATTGTTGCAGTACTTGCAGGCTACTTCTGCCAACTGCCGGCTGCCTACAATTTGGCGGTTTGAATCCACCAGTCTCAGCCTTCCATCCTTCCGCGAACCCAGTCTGTTGGGGACAACGTGCTGATTCTGTAAACCGCTTAGAGAGGACTGTAAAGCCGTCTGCTGCACGAATCCCAGCGACCGATTAGGTCCCACAGAGTGGGCCTTCTCCGGGTCCCGTCAACTAAACAATGTCGTTTGGCGGGCCCCAGGGGAAGAGCCTTCTCTGTGGTGGCCCCGACTCTCTGGAACCAGCTCCCCCCAGAGATTAGAACTGCCCCCTCCCTCCTTGCCTTTCGTAAACTCGTCAAAACCCACCTTTGTCGACAGGCATGGGGGAACTGAGATATCTCCCCCGGGCCTATACAATTTATGTATGGTATGTTTGTACATATGTCTGGTTTTTAAAATATTTTAAATTGTAAATTATTAGATTTGTTATGAACTGTTTTATTGTGTTGTGAGCCGCCCCGAGTCTACGGAGAGGGGCGGCATACAAATCTAATAAATGAATGAATGAATGAATAAATAAATAATTGTCAAGCAGTATATATGGTAAGTCTACTGTTATTGTGCATCCAGGCCTTCCCATCTGCTTTCCAAAATAGGCTAACAGACAAGTGTTGCATTTCCACTGACATTTCAGATTGATGAGAATCCCTTATCACCATTAAGGTCAAACCAACACACTTGACAGGCCCTTTGACTCTGGAAAGCTCCAATCAGCTTACAGAAAGCTGGATTTTTCTGTAAGTCGTCTATTTTAATTCATCCTGGCTTTGCAAGAACCTGCACACAGCCCTGTGCTTCCATATGCTGTCTGGGAGCAAACCAATACCTGTATTTCCAATTTAAGAGTCCACAGTGGCAATTCCACTGGACCTAAACCAGACTACAAATCAACAGCCTCCAACACAGGAATAAATCTAGTGATCGTCATTGCTCTACACTCAGCTTGTAAGTGACATTTTCTGGAAGATATACAATGACCTATTCTCATCTCAGAGACAAAAAGAAAGAGAAAGAAAGAAAGACTTTAGTTTAACGTCTAGTTTAAATGACAAGGAATTTAGTTTCTATTGTATTCTTCTCAAACTCTTATACTCAAAAGACAATTGGAACAAGGCTTATTATTTATGGCTAGCTTAGAGCAGATGACCCTGAGGGAGATACAAGGACCTTCAAGATTACGTCTGCAAAATCACTTGGATGCTGGCCAAATCTGTCAGGCAGCTCCAGGTCTGACTCACAGCCATCTGGACATGCTGAGATTTATCCACTTATAAGCTCAAGAGTTTTCATTAAGTTCATTCTTTGGCCCGGATAAAACCAACCGCTGTACGAGGTGGTACTATTTCTTGGTGTAAATAGTAAAACCATTTGCCAGATCATGTTATGGGGTTCGACTGATGAAATAAAATATTGTATCCAGTGGTTCACATTTCACAGTATGGTGACACCGAACTGGGTGTCGCCTGACTTGATGACAGGGGAGAGTCAATATCCTGAAGTTCTGTCTTACCACATATTCATCCTCATAGCCCTCTTCCTCAGTCTCGCCAGTGTTTGGATCGCAATCTTTCACTGTGAATTTCATCATGCAGCTGAAAGTGCAAGCCACTGCAAAGAGGACAAAACAGATGTCACACCACTGCGAACTTTAGAAATAATTGTTCTTCCTCGCTTACCACTTAGGCCAGGGGTGTTAAAACCAAGGCCCGGGGGCCGGATCATGCCCGTCAGGTACTTAGATCTGGCTGCCCTAGAAACAGTGAAGTGCTTCGGCCAACGAAAATGAGTTCCCGAGCTCTGTTTTTGGCTGCCATGGCCTCCTGCAACCTTCCGCCGGTGAAAAGGGAGCTAGGGAGGGCCGTACAGAGCCCTCCTGGGCTCCGTTTTCACTGGGGGAGGATTGCAGGAGGCCATGGCAGGTGAAAACAGAGCTCAGGAGCCTGTTTTCACTGGCAGAACACTTGGGCCCTCACAGGCGACCTTGACACAAGTGACGTCGAGCTGGCCACGCCCCCTGGCCATGCCCCCCCAAGTCACAACCCTGATGCGGCCCTCAATGAAATTGAGTGCGACACCCCTGACCTAGGCCTATTCTGTTCCCATTTATGTAAAAAAAAAACCACCCATTGTGAAGTGATCTTTGCTTGTAAAATGATCTGTGTTTTCTACAGACACAGTAGTGATCAAATTACCATCTCTTTTTGAGTTTATTGAAAAGTGTGCAAAAACATTGAACTATCTCATTTAGAGTGAGTTTTCTTTTTCTTTTTTAAGATTAACCCTTGGTTTTTGAAATGAGTTTTTAAAAATTCAACATCGGATGGAAGCTGACCAAACAGAGATTCAAACTCTGGAAATAAGGAGGGAATTTTCTCATGGCGAGAGCGATCAACCAGTGGAACAGCTTGCCTGCGGAGGTTGTGAACGCTCCATCACTTGAAACTTTCAAGAGGAGATAAAACTTATCGGGAAAGACTTAATGAACTCAATCTTTATAGTCTGGTGGACAGAAAGGAAAGGGGGGACATGATCGAAATATTTAAATATGTTAAAGGGTTAAATAAGATTCAGGAGGGAAGTGTTTTTAATAGGAAAGTGAACACAAGAACAAGGGGACACAATCTGAGGTTAGTTGGGGTCAGAAGTAACGTGAGAAAATATTATTTTACTGAAAGAGTAGTAGATGCTTGGAACAAACTTCCAGCAGACGTGGTTGGTAAATCCACAGTAACTGAATTTAAACATGCCTGGGATAAACATGTATCCATCCTAAGATAAAATACAGGAAATAGTACAAGGGCAGTCTAGATGGACCATGAGGTCTTTTTCTGCCGTCAATCTTCTATGTTTCTATAAGATTGGACTGCTATTTGTCCAAAATGGTATAGGGACTCCTGCCTGAGCAGGGGGTTGGACTAGATGACCTACAAGATCCCTTCCAACTCTAAATAAATAAATAAATAAATGGATCTAGCTATGGCTACACCCACCCCTACATATTAAGTAGGGTTGAGTAAATTAAGAGAAAAGAGAAAACATGGTGTTACCTGCTGTGGGATCCTCTTCAGGCAAAGCAATCAACGTGTAACAAGTACCAGGCTGATTGTAGAGCAAGCTTTTGGCAGGTATATAAGCAATGACCTCATATCCCTCCGTTGGCTCCATCTGCACTGTGACATTTTCCAGAATCTGATCATTCAGTGTATTTGTGCAGTCAAACTATCAGAAAAAAAGCGAAAACACATCAGAAGATAAAACAAGACTTCCAGGATTAGGAAACCGAGGGTTAATTTTTCTTTAAAAAAGAAGCAAGCAAAGTTTGCCTGCAGGTAGTCCTCAACTTATAATGGTTCACTTAGTGATCATTTGAAGTTACAAGGGCATTGAAAAAAGTGACTTATGATTGTTTTTCACACTTATAACCATTACAGCATCCCTTTAGTCACGTGATCAAAATTCAGACTCTTGGCAACTGACTCATATTTATGACGGTTGCAGTGTCATCTTTCACGACCTTCTGACACGCAAAGTCAGTGGGGAAGTCAGATTTACTCAACAACTTCATTGCCAATTTAACAATGGCAGGGATTCACTTAATAGATGTAAGCAAGAAAGTTCAAATTCACTTAACAAACGTCTCACTTAGAAACATAAATTTGGGAATCAATTGTAGTTGTAAGTCAAAGACTACCTGTATATAGTCTGTGCAACTTCCAAAATGATCTTTTATGGCATTAAATATATTCAGCTGAAAGTCCTCACTTTACAAGTTTTTTCTAGAATGCAGTTTCCAGGAGAAGATACATTTCTTCAGTATAACTGATAATTGCAAGTGTGCAATTTGCGGTATAAGTGAACAAATGTTCTAATGAAGTTTAATAATATTTTCAGAATGATATCTGAAAACTCTGTGGGACCTTATCGGTATCTTCATTTGAATAATGCTAAAAGTTTCAGTCGCTTTAGTAGAACCACTGCAGTGAAAGGAATTCTACTTATTGAAGCCTCCAGGTACCACAAAGCTATGAAAAGAACTTCTGCTTGTCAACTGGTTTAATCCTCTTGGCCTAGCATGCTTATTACAATCAATATAATTTCAGACACTCAATATTTATTAGCTGAACGGAAGAAGGGCACATTTCCTTAGGTATATCTTAATAATAATAATAATAATAATAATAATAATAATAATAATAATAATAATATATTAGATTTGTATGCCGCCCCTCTCTGAAGACTTGGGGTGGCTCACAACAATAATAAAAACAATATTACAGCGAAACAAATCTAATATTAAAAAGAAGCATATAAAACCCTATCATATTTAAAACCAAACAACACATACATACCAAACATAAAATATAAAAAAGCCTGGGGGAAGGTGTCTCGACTCCCCCATGCCTGGCGATATAGGTGGGTCTTGAGTAGTTTACAAAAGACAAGAAGGGTGGGGGCAGTTCTAACCTCCGGGGGGAGTTGGTTCCAGAGGGCCGGGGCCGCCACAGAGAAGGCTCTTCCCCTGGGGCCCGCCAAACGATATTGCTTGGTTGACAGGACCCGGAGAAGGCCAACTCTGTGGGACCTTATCGGTATCTTCATTTGAATAATGCTAAAAGTTTCAGTCGCTTTAGTAGAAACACTGCAGTGAAAGGAATTCTACTTATTGAAGCCTCCGGGTACCACAAAGCTATGAAAAGAACTTCGGCTTGTCAACTGGTTTAATCCTCCGGTCACGGTTTTAACCTATCAAGCTAAAGGACATCTTCAGACTCTAGAAAGCGTTAATGCTAAAGAGTGAATACGATCTGAGAAGTCATACAATATTGTATAGCCCCTTTGCTTCAGGACAGCAAGGAAGATTGATAGCCTTTGTTTCCATTTTTAATTAAATTTACTCCCTTTTCTTAACATCTGGTTTAACAACTCTGGACATACTGTGTTTGGAGATAAACAGGATATGAGGAAATAAACCAGAGTTTAAAAATAAGATTGCTTTTTCCTAAACCCTACTCTTTCCTTGGATCAGGGGTGAAATTTATTTTATTTATTATTTATTTTTATTTTATTTTATTATTTAGATTTGTATGCTACTTAATTAATTAGATTTGTATGCTACTTAATTAATTAGATTTGAATTAGATTTGAAATGCTACTGGTTTGGCTACTGGTTTGGCTCAGATCGGGCATATCGGTAGCAGCGGGCGCCAGTGGTTCGGAGAACCGGTAGCAATGGCAGCATGAGGTTCCGCCTACCCGCCTAGACGTCGCCATTTCCCTCTTTTTAACCCTCTGTGTGCAAGCCTTCTGCGCATGCACAGAGGGTGGAAATGTGCACGTAATGGGGGCACGTATGTGAGTGAGGCCAGTGCATGCGCGCAAAACACATGTTTTTGAACCAGTAAGGGAAGGTAGGTAGATTTCACCACTGCCTTGGATGATTCAAGTGACCATATTTAGATGAAAACAAAACAGAATTATTTTCAATCTTTCCTTTAGAGATGCACTGGAGAATTACTGTGAGCCTCAGTTTTATTCCTATAACATTAACTGGTTGTGCAATGTTACAATCAGATAATAAAAAAGAACACCAAAGTGCAAAAAAATGCACACAGGTTAGCTAAAGAAATAATTAATTTATTGATATTATACCAAAAACTATTCAGTACAATATATGTACTTATATTCCAGTATATCAGTGAGATTAACTGTGCAAATGCTTTTTTTCAACACCACCTACCTGGAATACCATGTGATTG
The DNA here is from genome assembly GCF_031021105.1 of Erythrolamprus reginae. Lineage (NCBI taxonomy): Eukaryota > Metazoa > Chordata > Lepidosauria > Squamata > Dipsadidae > Erythrolamprus > Erythrolamprus reginae. Next base: position 78,431,207 of record NC_091951.1, read on the forward strand.
GAGAATGTGTGCTTTGTACAATAGATCACATATTCTGTTTCTAATTCTGTAAGTGCCTCTGGCTCAGGAGAGGACTTGAACAGTGGGCCAAGACCCTGGAACTCTGGAATAGCAGCCAATTGTTCTAAAAGAGAGTAAAAAAAACATACACGGGTTTTTGTTTAATATAATCACCATATTTCTATAGAGATAAGTGTAAAAGGAAAGTTTCCTGATTACATCTGGTAGGTTCAAGGTCAAAAGGTTTTTCCATATGACTAAATAGTAACTTAAAAAGAAAAACCATATTCCCAGGGAAGTTTGTTGAGGATCTGTCTCCAATATGAGCTGGCTTTACTAAGTTAACTCTTTCTGTGCTATTGTCATTACTGCATTATATACTCTTGAGGTAGTACATTGTGTTAATCTGCAAATAGTTATTAAAAAATTGAAGGTCTAGATTTGACTCTGATTCAAAGTAAGAAAACAATTAGAAAGCAGTTGGAGCAGTTATTAAACAAACTCTTAAGATCTAAAAGGACTTTGTTGACTGGGATTTTCTTTTGTTTGGGATTATCTGAATTTTCTTGTTTGAGTTACTCTTGATTTACGGCAATTATCTGGATAGCTCCCTTTTTCAGAAATGGTTTACCCTTGGCCTTCTTTCTAAGGTGAGAAAATGACTGTCCCAATGTCACTCAGCTGGCAGGATTAGAATTTAAATTTTGTAATTTTCGAGTATGGTGTCTTACCAAACTAGTTCTCCTATGGTTGGCAATTAGTAATGGGAGAAGGACTCTCCCCCCACTATGGGCTGAAATCTATATTAAATATAGACGTTCTTAACCAAGAAAAATAGGTAGAAATTCCTCATTTTAGAAGCTGAGTTCAGTATTTTTTGGCATCCTGCATGGGAAAAAATCTTCGAGCACTACATATAAACAAAAGTGATCAGCAGCAACGTGTTAAGTGAAATCCTGTCTCTGGAGTGCTGGATAACATCCAGATTCAAATTCCTACTCCATCGTGATCTCAAAGCATCCTTTTTCATCCCGCACCTTCCAGATCAAATGAAAGGCCTATCAAATGCAATAGTGAAGATGGAAGTTGTAATCCACTGCACCTGCAGGATTCTAGGTTTGGAGAAATCTGATTCAATGCCATAGATTTAGGTTAATTTCTCTCAGCCTCAGATCCCTTATCTATGAACTTGGAATAAAAACAAAAAAATTTATAAGGTGCGGTGGAAGGGGAGAAAAAAGACTTGCAATTTTGAAAACGCTTGTAAAGGAAGTAATCAAAAAGGTTGAATGCAGAACAAAACAATATCCTGCGTCATACTTTGTTTTATGCAACAATCAGGGCAAACAAACCTTGGAATATATCTTGTCGGGTTGTTGCTATTTTCTCTAACTGCTTCACTGCAGAGGTGGGAGTGTTTTCTGTGGAAAGGCAAAAAAAACATAATAGCATATAAATGGAGAAAACATGCTTGTGATCATTCAAAAAGGACAGCAAAAAGGATGGCAAATCCTCCCACAACAGTTTGTTTTTGCAGGTCGCTGATGGGAAAAAGGTGGCTAGAAAAATGGGAGATAATTGGAACTAGCAGCAGATCTGTGACACTAATAATGCAAAAAGGTTAATGGTAAAATGTAAATCACATGGCAATGGAAGGGGAAATTAAGTGCTCCCAGATGTCCAATAAAATGAAAAACAAACAGTTCATAACTTCACAGATGTTAGTGCCAAAATTTTCTCCTCTTAAATCAAACCCAAAACATTTTGGTAAGAATTAAAAAGCTGGATTTCATGCTGGACCAGGAAAATGGCTTTTCTTTCTAAGATAACAACCGTGGTGGCGTTTTGGTTAGAATGCAGTACTGCAGACTAACATACTGCCCACTCCAAGAGTTCGATTCTGAGCGGCTCAAGGTTGACTCAGCCTTCTATACTTCCGAGGATGGTTAAATAAGGATCCATATTGTTGGGGGCAATAGGCTGACTCTGTGAAACTACTTAGAGAGCGCTGTAAAGTACTGTCAAGCGGTATATAAGTCTAAGTGCTATTGCTATTGCTTCCTCTTACCTGCTCTTTGTTCAATGATGGGAGCAGTTGCCAAGGGGACGGACTTGAGGTCAAAGGGTTTTTCAGAGGGGTCCAGAGTATATTGATGCAGAGCCCTCTCTAGGCCAGGGATAGATACTGTCAATCCTGCAAAAGAGAAATATTGAGTCCATGCAAAATGCAAGAAACTAGGCAGGTCTTTGCCAACTTCTAAATCAGAGCACAGGCAATTAGCTTCTTCTTGTGATTCCCTATGGTTCGTTCTATTGAAAGAGCTTGGGGTTTTACCAGTTGAAACCCTCCACCTCACCCCCAGCCCAGCTTCATTTCTTGTGTCTGATTTCCAAATGCAGTGACATCTATTTGTTTAGCCTAATGAATGTGGGTATTTCAAGCATATCCTCCAAAGATTACTTCTGGAAACCTCGAATCCCTAGAGGAGAAGCAACATCTGTAATACATCTGTTTCCATTTAAGGCTTAAACACGGGGGATAAGGAGGCTCTGCCATGCAGCAAAGTGGAGTCTGCTCAGACAGCAAATGTTATGTTACTACCAAAGAGGAACAGAGCTGGAAATTAATGTGCCCCTCTCCTTTGCTCTTTATACTGTGTTAGCCATGTCTGTTAACCCACAGGCATTCAAAAAGAACCATCAATGTCATCAGCCAAAGGAAAACTTCCAGCCAGCAGGCATCTGAATTCCAAATGTTGCCCTAAGCCAGGAGTAGGCAATGTTGGCTCTTCTATGACATGTGGACTTCAACTCCCAGAATTCCTCAGCTAGCATGATTGGCTCAGGAATTCTGGGAGTTGAAGTCCACAAGTCATGGAAGAACCAACTTTACCTATCCCTGCCCTAAGCCAAAATGTACCAGCTCCTGAGAGATAAATAGGGATAGGAAATCATTCTTTCACTCTGGCCTTATTCCTTTTCCAGCCCTGAAGAAGAAATTGGTGTCTGTGTCTTAAATGTGTAAACTGAGGTCACTCAACGGAGGGGATGAACCGCATAGATTATGAAGTGAAGGCATTCGCTCTGCTCAATGAGATGCTCAGCAAAGATGAGAACGATGATCACATGGGTGAATGCTTATCTCATCCGTATAATGGGAGAAGGAATGATGGAAAATGAGGAATAGACGCTGCCCAAAATACACAAAATAGGAGTCCCTCTCAGACCTATGGTAACGCTATAAGACATTCCTATCTATCTCCTGGCTAAATGGCTGATGCAACATTTGAGCTTCCTGGTCCAACCCTCAAACAGAATGGAGATTGGCCTAAAGAATTGATTCCAAGGAGAAATATTCTCGCCTATGGCCGACTAATAACATCTTCTACTGTCTCTCAGACATCACTGGAGCTTCAGGGAGATGAAGATGATTGGGTTTGTTCCCTTAGGTAGTTGGAATTGTTATTCCATCAAAATCTTTGGTTAGTCAGAGTTGTTTGGAATTGGGTGGCCTGGAAATTTAATTAAATAACCAAATCAATAGAGATGATTTAAGGCTTGACCTCAAAACTCACACAATAATGTTGGGATGACAAGAAGATACTATTACTTACTAGTTGGGATATGGCATATTACAAAAAAAAAGCAGATTGGGTGCATAAAACTTGAAAAGTATTCAAGGCAGTAAATAAAAATAAAGGGTTTTTTTTTTTGCATTATTCCAGGGTTTGGATAGAGGAAAATACTCCAGTGTATGCCTTTCTTTCTAGTCTGAATGCAGGCACTTTATAACTTTATGAGGTCTGAGCAAACTATATCAGAATGTTTTTAGCTCTTAAGCTAAATTTAAAGTTTCTGTTTTTAAATAGGTTTAAAGTTTGACAGTTTCCACCATACCGAAAGATCATGATTTACAAATTTTTACTCTGAGATTCATGTTGTAAACTTGAGGGGATTTAACAATTTTCAACATTTATTTGTTTTATCATGTGTCAAGTTCCATCAATATGAGTAACTTATTTTTTTAAAAAAAAACAAGGAATAATGAACTTAAATACCATTCAGAATGTAGCCAGCATTGAGGGCCTTTTGCTTCTGCTCCAATACACTTAAGTAGAAGGTAGCCCTGTCTCTGACTTCGTTGTCATCATCCATCACACACCTAAAGTTCAAAAAAAAAAAAGAGAAGGTTCTGCTCAATTGGAGGAACGTATATTTCCTTAGCCCCCTCCCTTCCATCTATAACATTAAATCAATGTAATCAGGAAACATAACATGACACATTACACAACAACAGG